>NC_056739.1:708128096-708193096 GCF_019279795.1 Protopterus annectens | reverse complement strand
TTTACCCAGCAAATGCCACTCTGAGAAATATTTCAGCAACACTTTCCCTTCACTTGGAAATGTAGTTTTCAATAAAGTGAATGTACTCATTATGTCCTCTTCATCTAGAGACGCTAATGCAGCCAACTTCTTAACAGAATATTGGAAATGCATGTTAGAGTTATACAACGACAACAGTCCAAGAACCTGCACTTTACACCATATATATTTCTCCCAAAGTGGAAGAAGCAGCCTTTACATATGACATTGTTCACGTTCCGTTTTAAACTTTTAATAGCAGCTATTTCAAAATTGCATAGAATGAATCTCAGTCTGTGTTAAAGAATGCTCAGCGAATAACTCAAATAAAGCTTGCCACATGAAGTTATAGGAACGAAAAGACTTTTTTTCATAAAACAATACAGCAAAGGCACGGTTTTAGAGAAAGCACCATACTGTACTACAGAATGTGTAGTATATAGCTGCCTACACTCAGCATCCCTAGTAAAATAAGTGCCATCCATTAGCCATATTTCTGCTTTACTTAAATCTTTTAGATTTTGCAGAGTAGTCAACAACAAAATAGTGTTCAATTTACTATTATCAGTAACACATTTCTTCAGGAAAACTCCCTCTTTTAAAGGGAAAGCATCTACAGTGATGTTTTCCAACTCAAATGCTACACCACACATTGTCCCTCTACTTTTAACACTGACTCTTTTCACTGTCTAACATTGACCTTCTACTTGGTAAAAGAGGTGCACATTCTAAAGTAGACACTACAGCGTCATCTACTATTACACGGCTTAAATCTCGTGAATAAAGCACTCTATCCTTTAGTTCCGCAGATACTTTATATTTCTCTACTTCTTGAGGTTCTCCTGAGTGGAAATGTTCCACCGATTTTACCAGTTCTTCGCCTGAAGTCACAGACGTTATTGCCGTACCTCTACACTTTTGTGCTGCTTTATACTTACAGCACCAATACGTTTTGATCTTCGTTTTCTTCTCTAGTTGATATATGTACCCATTCAAAATTGAAACTTCACCACCACAATGCGACTTTATAGCAGTATACACTTGCCCTAGGACACCTGGAGGCAACCTACACAAATCCGCCATTGTATCAGTACATTTGTACGCGCTACAATGCAACTCCACAGTATTTAAAGTAACATTACACACATATTTAAAGGAATGGCATTCCTACTGTTATATTATCTTTCGGTGACTTTGCTTTTGGTCAGTTGTGATTTCGTTTAAATATGCATGTACTGTACAACTCAATTTTGCGTGCGGTAAAGTATGTATTCGGACATGTGTCCTAGATCCATATATTATACACACACACATATATATATATATATATATATATATATATATATATATATATATATGTGTGTGTGTGAGTGTGTGCGTGTGTGTGTGTATAACCCAGCCACTGGGAATGCAAAAGTCAATGCATTTCTTTGTGCCGGTCCCAAGCCCGGATAAATGGGGAGGGTTGTTTCAGGAAGGGCATCCGGCATAAAACCTCTGCCAATTTACTTATGCGGTGAACATTTCATATTTACATACCGGATCGGTCGAGGCATGGGTTAACAATGACCGCCACTAGTACCGGTAGCAAAAAGGGTGCCGGCGGAAATTGGGCTACTGTTGGCAGAGGGAGAAGAGGAGGGGGAAGGCATGCCCGAAGGCAGGAAGAGAGGAGAAAGGGTAGGAGTGTAGTAGTGAGGGTAGGAACTTTGAATGTTGGCAGTATGACTGGTATAGGGAGAGAGCTAGCTGATATGATGGACAGAAGGAAGGTTGACATATTGTGCGTGCAAGAGACCAGATGGAAGAGAAGTAAGGCCAGGTGTATAGGCGGTAGGTTCAAATTGTTCTATCATGGTGTGGATGGCAGGAGAAATGGGGTAGGAGTTATCCTAAAGGAACAGTATGCCAAGAGTGCTTTGGAGGTGAAGAGAGAGTGTCTGAGAGAATGATGTTTATGAAGCTTGAAACTGATTGTGTAATGTTGTTAGTGCATATGCTCCACAAGTTGGGTGTGCTATGGATGAGAAAGAAGGAGTTGGATGAAGTGGTAGTGAGTGTACCCAAGGGTGCGAGACTAATGATTGGAGCGGACCTCAATGGGCATGTTGCTGAAGTGAACAGAGGGGATGAGGAAGTGATGGGTAGGTATGGTGTTAAGGAGAGGAATGCAGAAGGTCAGATGATTGTGGATTTTGCAAAAAGGATGGACATGGCTGTGGTGAATACATATTTTAAGAAGAGGGAGGAGCATAGGGTGACGTACAAGAGTGGAGGAAGATGCACTCAGGTGGATTATATCCTATGTAGGAGGGTCAGTCTGAAGGAGATTGGAGACTGTAAAGTGGTGACAGGGGAAAGTGTAGTTAAGCAGCATAGATTAGTGGTCTGTAGGATGACGTTGGTCATCAAGAAGAGGAGGAGGAGTGTGAAAGCAGTGCCAAGGATTAAATGGTGGAAGTTAAAAAAGGGTGATTGTGAGGTGGAGTTCAGGGAAGAGTTAAGACAGGCACTGGGAGGCAGTGAACAGTTACCGAATAGCTGGGAAACTACAGCAGAGCTAGTAAGGGAGACTGCTAGAAAGGTGCTTGGTGTGACATCTGGACAGAGGAAGGAGGACAAGGAGACCTGGTGGTGGAATGAGGAAGTACAGGAGAGTATACAGAGGAAGAGGCTGGCGAAGAAGTGGGACTGGCAAAGAGATTTAGAAAGTAGACAAGAGTATAAGGAGATGAGACGCATGGCAAAGAGAGAGATGGCGAAGGCTAAGGATAAGGCATATGGAGAGTTGTATGAGAGATTGGACACTAAAGAGGGAGAAAAGGACTTGTACTGATTGGCAAGACAGAGGAACAGAGCTGGGAAAGATGTGCAGCAGGCAAGGGTGATAAAGGATAGTGAGGGAAACGTACTCACAAGTGAGGAGAGGGTGTTGAGTAGATGGAAAGAGTACTTTGAAGGGCTGATGAATGAAGAGAATGAGAGAGAAAGAAGGTTGGGTGATGTGGGGATAGTGAATCAGGAAGTGAAACAGATTAGCAAGGAGAAAGTAAGGACAGCTATGAAGAGGATGAAGAATGGAAAGGCTTTTGGCCCAGATGACATACCAGTGGAAGCATGAAGGTGCTTAGGTGAAATGGCAGTGGAATTTTTAACCAGATTGTTTAATGAAATTTTGGAAAGTCAGAGGATGCCTGAGGAGTGGAGAAAAAGTGTTTTGGTACCTATCTTTAAGAATAAGGGTGATGTGCAGAGCTGCAGTAACTATAGAGGGATAAAACTGATCAGTCACAGCTTGGAGTTATGGGAAAGAGTAGTGGAAGCTAGGTTAAGAAGAGAGAGGTGATGATTAATTATCAGCAGTATGGTTTCATGCCAGGAAAGAGCACTACAGATGCAATATTTGCTCTGAGAGTGTTGTTGGAGAAATACAGAGAAGGTCAGAAGGAGCTGCATTGTGTCTTTGTGGACTTAGAGAAAGCATAAGACAGGGTGCCTAGAGAGGAGTTGTGGTATTGTATGAGGAAGTCGGGAGTGGCAGAGAAGTATGTAAGAGTGGTACAGGATATGTACGAGGGTAGTGTGACACTGGTGAGGACTGCGGTGGGAGTGACAAGATACGTTTAAGGGGGAGGTGGGATTACATCAAGGATCAGCTCTGAGCCCTTTCTTATTTGCAGTAGTGATGGACAGGTTGACAGATGAGATTACACAGGAGGCCCCGTGGACTATGATGTTTGCAGATGACATTGTGATATGTAGTGAGAGTAGGGACCAGGTTGAGGAGACCCTGGAGAGGTGGAGATGTGCTTTACAGGAGGTGAGGAATGAAGGTCAGCAGGGCTAAAATCGAATATATGTGTGCAAATGTGAGGGAGGGTATAGGAATGGTGAGGATGCAGGGAGTAGAGATGGTAAAGGTGGATGAGTTTAAGTACTTGGGATCAACAGTTCAGAGTAATGGTGAGTGTGGAAGAGAGGTGAAGACGAGAGTACAGGCAGGGTGGAATGGGTGGGTGGAGAAGAGCGTCAGGAGTGATTTGTGACAGACGGGTACCAGTAAGAGTGAAAGGGAAGGTCTACAAGAGGGTAGCGAGACCAACTATGTTATATGGGTTGGAGACGGTGGCACTAACGAAAAGGCAGGAGTCGGAGCTGGATGTGGCAGAGTTAAAAATGTTAAGATTTGCACTGGGTGTGACTAGGATGGACAGGATTAGGAATCCGTATATTAGAGGGTCAGCTCAGGTTGGACACTTTGGACACAAAACAAGAGAAGCGAGATTGCGTTGGTTTGGACATGTGCTGAGGAGGGATGCTGGGTATATTGGGAAAAGGATGCTAAGGATGGAGCTGCCAGGTAAGAGGAAAAGAGGAAGGCCTAAGATAAGGTTTATGGATGTGGAGAGAGAGGACATGCAGGCGGTTGGTCTGAAAGAGCATGATGCAGAGGACAGGAAGAAATGGAAACAGAAGATCCACTGTGGCGACCACTAACGGGAACATATGATGGTGGATGGTGATGATGGTGGATGGAGATATATCTATATATATATATATATATATATATATATATATATATATATATATATATATATATATACATATATATATATACATATATATACATATATATATACATATATATATATATACATATACATATATATACACACACACACACACACACACACACACACACACACACACACACACACACACACACACACACACACACACATACATACACATACACACACACAATACACATACCAAAACTATCCAGCATTCGAAATAAAAATTAAACAGCCATGGTGGAAAGAAGTTTATTCGGCTCGCCTGCTCAACATAAACACAGACCGGTATTCGGTTTCGCTCAAAGCGTCATCAATGTGTTACATCATCGGGCGAAGCCCGGATTTAAATACTTAGTGCAGACATTCTAGTTACAAAATTTAAAGAGGTACACACATTTTTACAGTAAATCCCTACCCATTGGTACCAAAATACAAAAAACAATGCATTTTGTTCACTATCATTAATGAACTTTTACATTATTAGGAACTTATAATGTCACCAATATAAACAACATATGTTTTGATACCATAACCAAAATACCAATAATGATAAATAAATAAACCCCACCACCGACAATACGACTATACTAATACCTTATAAATAAGGCTAAGACAGTAACTATTGATGTACTATAGTACCAAATCTATTATTGCTACCCATCTAAATTATGTTCACATTTATCTAACCTACCAAATTATGCTGCCAGCATATTTGGTATAGGTTTCACCATTATAATATTTCATAAATATCAGTTGGATATAGCCAATATAAATCTCAATGTTGTAGTACTGCCTATATACACTTATAATACCAAAGGTGACTATATTATCTACTTATCTTTACCAATGGTCATTCAGACCAGGTTTGAATAATGCCCTCAAATTCACTATCCACATACGTTCTGAGTAAGTATACGATGTTTGATTATTTCATTTGTTTCATGCGTTAATACCATGTCCAAACCTATGAAAACAAAATGCGCTGTAGTATGAATCATTTTATGTTTATGTAGAGCACTACGTGATCTCTGACACTTTATGTCACTTATATGAAGGACTATTCTCTGCTTAAATACACAAGAAGTTTGTCCCACATAAAAAGCCCAGCACTGGCAAACTGTCATATAAACCACCCATGAACTACTGCATGTAATAAGATGTTTAATATCAAACACCTTCTTTGTGTTAACAGATGTAAAAGATTTTGTTTTAGCCATCAATTTACAATATTTACATGTTCCACAATATGTACTACCCACTATATTTGTAAGTGGCTTAAATATTTCAGGCTTACCCTTTTTGATGGAAGAGGGAATAGATCAACAAAAATACTAAGAAAAATAGATGTGATAAAAGCATTGTGCAGTATTAGAACAGACTAGAATGTATCATGCACTACTGCAAATAAACTAAAAATTTCAGCACAGGCGGAAAGACTTAGAAGATACGAAAATAAAAATAAAGGAAAATTACAAAATAAGCAGTTTATTGATGATCCAAAAAAGTTTTATAGAGAACTAGGAAATAAGATAAAAAGAACTGAAAGACCCCCAAAATAAGAAGAAATAGATACATTTGGAGATGTATCAATCAAGATCCTGTGGAACATAAAGATGCTAAATGGATAGAAGAAGTTAAAGAAGTTCAAAGATACAGGATATGAAATGAGATGAACTAACAGCCAGAGAGATTGAAACAAAGTTAAGAAATGCCTCTAATTGGAAAACCACAGGCCCAGATGCAGAACCTAATTTTTGGCTGAAAGTATTAACATGTTTGCATGAAGATTTAGCCATGAGTAAAAACTATTTATATGCACACCCCAAACAGACACCAACCTGGTTAACAGGAAAGACAATGCTCCTAGTTAAGAGTGAACCTGCAAGCTACCCTAAAAATTATAAACCAATAACTTGCCTTCAGACAACGTATAAACTATACATGGGAATTGATGCTGAGAGTTTATAGGCTTTAGTAGAAAACTCAATTATGGCAGTAGAACAAAAGGGCAACAAAAGAAAGTCATATATAAAGTCATAGTGGAGAACTGTAAAAAAGGGAAGAATCTAAGTATGGCATGGATTGACTACAAAAAAGCATTTGATAGTATCCCACATTCATGGATAAAAAGAGTGCTTAAAAATGTATAAGACATACCCTACACTGATCGACTACATTACAGGGACCATAAAACAGTGGCAGACCACTATGTAATTAAGCCATGATAAAGGACAAATTATTATCCCAGGGATAAAAAAAAAATCAAAGGGGGGTATTCCAGGGTGATTCTCTGTCACCGCCGATATTCTGCCTTCCCCCTAACTCATTAAGCTGTCTACTTAACAGCTTAGGCCATGGCTATAATTTGGCTCCTAGAAAACAACAAAGTGTAAAGACTTTTTTTTTATTTCAATAATCATTCTTTATTATTTTTTCAATTTGTTCATACAAACATTTGACCAAGATATACAAGGGTAATTGCAAACAATACTAACAACAATCCTACAACATATGTACATTATATACATGAATGCTTCCATTTTTAAACTAAAAAGAACATCTGAAGAGTCTTATCAATAGGTATTATATCTTATAATTTAATTTCTGTTAAAGTTTGACTTTATAGTATTTATATCCAAGGGTTATCCTGGGTTCCATACATTAAGCCAGTATAATATTGAAAATGTGTTCCCAGTTCTTCAGATTATTTATATGTTTGGTATGATCATTAATTAGTAATTTGTGGGTTAATATGTGTTTTATCGCTAAAATCTTGAAGTTGTCCCATGAAGTTTGAGGTGGATTCAACCAATTTGTAGCTATATAGAGTTTCATTAACAAAAAGATATTCATAAGTATGGTAATTTGGGATCTGGATAGATTATTTGGGGGGATATGCAATATAGTAAATTCCCAGGAAAGCTTTGAAGTTTGATAACCCACCTTCTGCAGTTGTAGTTTTAAGGAATTCCATAGTTTGTATATACATTTACAGCTCCAGAACATATGAAGAAGATCAGCAGTTTCATCTTTACAGTATGGGCATTTAGGAAAATTTTTAGGCTTAAATTTATGCAAGCTAAGACGCATAGAGTAAGCATTATTAAGTATCATAAGTTGAGTAAATGTTAACTTTTGGAGGGAAATTGATTTTGTCAAATTGATTGCTTTTTCTATTTTCAATCAATTGTATTTTTTCTTTCCAATAATTTGACAAAATGACTTGATCTTGATAGTTAAAATCTTTTATTAGTTTATATGCAGATGATATACACTTATTTTCTTGTAGGAGGGCTTGCCACAAATTTGTACATTTCGTTAAGTCCTCATCATTAATTTTTAAATCTTTAAAGTAACTGATAGATAAATCTTTGATCTGTCTCAATATTATTAAATATGACTTGGGAAGGTTCAGTTCCTGTCTTAATTCATGAGCCGAATATTTCAAATAAGGGTATATATCCTGTAACGTTAAATTTATAATAAGTGGAAAATTTTTTTAGGTCTATTAATTGATTATTAATTCTCAAGTTTGGATTCCTATGAAAAGGTTGTAAGATCATCAAGTGTTGGAGAAGATTTAGTGAACTGAAGAGATTTTGTAGTAATGTTATATATATTTTAGTATGCTCCATTAGAGCAAATGATTTAAAAGTATCTTTTCTTTGGAAAGGTAATGATTTAGGGTTAATTTTCAGACTCTCAACATGTTTGTAATTCAATCTTATCCAGTTAGGGGACCAATTATTACTACGTGTATCACAATTAGCAATTCTTAAAATTCTATTGGCATTTATTATTAAGTAATATTTTTCAAAATTGGGTAATTCTAAACCCCCTCTGTCTTTTGGGGTCATCAATTTGTCGTATGAAATTCTAGTTTTCCTTAAACAAAGTGTAAAGACTTATCTTCTCTGTTGAAGATTTAAAACTATATGTAGAGCTCATCAGATGAGGAACTGAAAGCACAACTGAAAATTGTCAAAACTTTTTCAGATGATATAGGAAAGTAATTTGGTCTTAATAAAATGTGCAAAAGCAATCTTTAAAGCAGGAAAACTGCAACATCAGGAACACATCAGTTTGGGACAAGAATGTGATATAAACGAACTTGAGCAAAAGGGAAGGTATAAATACTTGGGAATTGATGAAGGATAAACAATAAAATATGAACAAATGTGAACAAAACTTAGTAAGGAAGATTCCAGATGACTTAAATTAATCCTGAAAACAGCACTGACATCTGGGAACAAAATTCAAGCTAAAAAAACAATTTGCTCTTCCTGTCCTAACTTACAGTTTTGGAGTGATTGACTGGCCCCAAAATATGTTGGCTAGATTAGATAGGAAAACAAGAAGGATGCTTCATGCCCACCAAATGATTTATAAAAAAATCAGTGCATACCAAGATTATATATTTCCCGTTCTGTAGGAGGGATGGCCCTCCTTGAAATTGATTATATGTATAGATCTGCAATCGTGGGACTCCACACATCTGCTGAACTCACAAGACCCAAACATAGTAATAGATTTATTCTCCTCCTGTTTGAAAACTAAGATGATTTCTCTGCTTAATTTAGCAGAAACAAATCGGAGTCAAGCAGAAAAGGAAATCATACCAGAAGTGGATAAAAATCAGGCAGCAACTGAATGAGCCAAAAAAACAAAAGAAAGAATATAAGGTGAAGGAACATATAAGAAGGCAAGAAATGTGGAAAAAGCATATAGTTGCAAGTATAGAAAACTTATGGAAGAGCCTCATGTTGATCAGGAACGAACGCAGGAATGGTTAAGGAGAAGCAAATCAAACCAAGAGATGAAAGGTTAATATTGGCAGCCCAAGACAGTGGGCTATGTACATGTTGCTTTACAAAGTCCATTGAACATGTGGGAGAAACAGACAAATGTAGGCTTTGTAAAACTGAAATGGAAACTGTCGCATACCTTGTTGCGACACACTAATGGTATAAGGACTGTATACTGAAAGGCATAATAAATGTGGCGAGACTGTTGCACTGGGGATTGTGCAAACATTATGGTACCGAAGTGGCTGAAAAACACTGGAAACATGAGCCACAAAGCATCATAGAAAATGATGAAGTTTATATCACATGGGATCACCTATTACCAACAGTTCAAAAGATAAATGCTAGAAAACTGATTATAGTGGTCAAAGAAAAGACAAAAGTAGCTTTGCTCATTGAAAATCGCCACACTGAGTGACTATAGTGTCTTGAGTACCGACACAAAGTCATTAAAATACCAGGATCTGCAGGTAGAAATGAGAGCAATGTGGAAGGAAGATACCCAGACAGTTCCAATAGTAGTAGGAGCAATGGTTTTATAAAAAAAAAAAAAGAATTTACAATCAATTTTAGATATATATGTTACCAATCCATGTAACCCCGTACGAACTGCAGAAGGGGTCATTACTGGGCACATTGCTGGTGCTGCAAACAGCACTTTGGGTTGACATCAAAGATTAAAGCAAAACTAATTTCATGAACTTTAATCATATTTTGACTTAGGAATGGGGTCCATTCCACTCATGGTATTAGAAACCCAAAAGGATTTGGAAAAATTAGAAAGAAACAGCATACTACTGGATTCTGAACAGAGAGATAAAGTCAGCAAGCAAAAGGAGAGTAGTACTGCTGAAATTGAATTCATCCTCAAGTCTTGGTAAGTACCTTCACGAGTTGGACCCTGTTTTTCACAAAATCTCACCAAGGCAACATTGATATATAGACTGTATTTTATATAGCACATATCATAAACAGAAGTAGGTCAAAATTAAAAAAAGAGATAACTGGGTGCACAAGACCCAGGATAAAGAAAGTGCCTGATACTGGTAGGTGCACTGGTCCCAAGACTGGAAAAAATGACAGTGCAGAATCCTCAAAATACGGAAACATTCCTACAATGAGGCCAGGCCCAGGGGGAAAGATGGCCTCCCTGTTGTAGAAGGAAGTAGCAGTCCACAACAACTAGAGTGGACTATTGATAAGAAAGAAATTATGTATTGTTATTATTCTGTAAAAAGCCCATAACTTCAAGACATTAGATATACAAAAAGATTACAAAGAAAACTGTCAGAGGCTTCAAATAAAAATATGTGTTCATTAAAACATTTGTGAAAAACATTATATAGTCCAAGAAACTTTGTTTGGTTTGGAAAAATCAGAATCTAAGGAAGTGAGAAAAATATAAAAACCTAGAGATTTTTTTCCATAAGTATAAAAAAGAAATACGGACATGGGAAAGAGAGAGATTTGATATGGTGCAATATTTTACGCAAAGTTGAAAGCCAAATTAATACAAAAAAGGCATCCCCAAAGATATTCAAGAGAAATACAGGCAAAGGCATCCAGACATGGAAAATTTCACAATAATAAAATCACAAAGACGGAATGTAGAAAATAAGATTAGTAAATCAGAAGTTAAAAATAGAAATTGAAGTTATGGAATGCCTGCGAAGTGAAGGATTTGGTGTAGAACATCTAACAGATTACATCACAGCACGATGGAACAAGTCCCCAAAGTAAGGAGAAATAGGAAGATGAAGAGACATCTGAAGAAATATGGACATGGCAAAGAAAAAAAGATTTAATACGGTGTAATATTTATGCAAAGGAGAAAGCAAAACTAATCAATATAAAAAGAGCAGCACAAAATATATTTGAAGAGAAATACAGGCAAAGGAATCCAGACATGGAAAACTTTACAATACAAAAAAACAATAAGACGAAGTGTCATTAGTCTAGTCAGGATAAAATAGATGAGTCTTTGTGGGTTCTGTTCAAGCATCTTTACTATGCGCAAACATATCAGGATTGAGGCTTAATAACTTTAACTTAGATAAACTTATAACCAAAGTAGCTATTACACTCATACATGCTCACTCTCTGGCTGCACTCTCAAAATGGCACTGAAACTAGCACATGCTTGCTATTTATATGCATGTGCCGACCTTGAAACACTTCTTAGAAGTACTGCACACACACACACACACACACACACACACACACACACACACACACACACACACACACACACACACACACACACACACACACACAATTCAACATCCTCCCTCTGAGAAATCAGTCATGCAATATTGACAACATTAAATCAACATGCAATCAATACAAATCATGCAACTATACAGAACTAAATACATATAAACAATTATTTGCCCAGGTTGCTGTGTATTTTACACTTGGTCTGGAAATACGACCAAATTGTTTGACAGAAATTAGAATTAGGTCTAGCAACTGGGACCGTCTCTGCTGAATATTCAACCTTAGAGACATCAGGAATGGAAGTAGAAGTTAAGACATGTTCTGCAACAGGAACATTGTCTGGACTGCTCAGAGATCTAGAGTCTGTATCACAGGAACAATGCTGCAATATCGATCATGGTACAGGAAGAAGATGCCTGTGATTTCTCCCGTACTCCACACCCTCAGATTCTACAAAGTAGGATCTCGGCTCGGTACATATACCTGTTACTTGACGAATCCGGTCAAAACCTTTCTTAGCTTTAGGCCTCAACAAACTGGAACCAATAGGCAGTGTTGTTCTGGTTTGTCTGGACAGAAGTCTCTGAGCAGGCAAGCCAAGTATATCATCATGGGGTATGCTTCTGAGACAGTAAATTCAAAGAGACATCAGTATTATCATGCTTTAGACCTCTCAAGTAATTGCTTTGCACTCTGTACTGCACGTGCAGCTAGTCCATTCGACTGTGGATATTCTGGACTACTAGTAACATATACAAAGCCCCATTCTTTTGCAAATTTCTGAAACAACTGACTAGTAAATTGAGTACCATTGTCAGAAATAACTTTGCGTGGACTATCATGGACTGAGAAATGCTGTTTCAACTTGGTGATAACAGCAGTGGACATTAGATTAGGTAGTAAATCAGTCTCAAACCACACTAAGAAATGTTGACTGTTCCACTTCAACATATTAGTGGCTACGGATGACCAAGGTAGTTCAGGAACTTGACATGGGTGAAGTGGTTCTTTTTGCAAATGTGGGTTTAGTTCTATTGGATACTGAAGAAGAAGAAAGTACTTTATCAATATCTTTTACTAGAGAAGGCCAAAACACCAGTTCTCTCGCCCTTCTTTTGGTAGATTCGGAACCTAGGTGACTACGATGCAGTAGGTATATTCATGTTGTAAGGAAGCAGGCACAACAATTTTAGGACCTTTGAAAATAATGCCACCTTCCATCAACATCTCACCTCTAAGGAAAATAAGTTTGCATTTCAGGTAGTACACTAGATTGCTTTGATGGCCATCCAACATTAATGTAGTGGTTGAACTTCTGCAAAATGGGATTAGTCTTTGTATAATCTCTCAGTTCAAGTCTCGTGGCAGAAAAATTAATCACTTCCATGACGTCAGTCAAACTTCTTTGCCTGAAGCTGTTCCGTTGTATTTTTGGGCGATCTAGATATGTTATCAGCCAGATAAAGAAATTTGTCTTTTGGATAGACCATTATGAAGTTGTACTTTTGCAATTTCAGCATCATTCTTTGTAATCTTGCTGGAGCTAAATGCATAGGCTTCTTTAGACTAGTAACTACAGGTTGGCAATCAATTTCAATCTGAATAGCTCAACCATAAATATAATCATGAAACTTTGAACATGCAAATATTATTGCCAAAAGTTCTCTCAATTTGAGCATATTGCATTTCAGTTTGGGTAAGAGATCTAGATGCAGAAGCTACTGGTCTGCCTTCTTGAAGAATAACTGCACCAAGACCAAATTTTGAAGCATCACAGGAAAGAGTTACTGGTTTATTGACATCATAGTATCTTAATGTAGATAGGGTGGCAATTTTCTGCTTAAGGGCTTCAAATGCTCTCTGTTCCAACCAAGACCATGCAACATTTTTGCAAGTTAGCTCTCACTAAGGTGCTATCAACTCAACGAAGTCTAGTATAAACTTGCCTAAACAGTTGACCATAACAAGAAAATGTTGTAGAGCCTGAGCATTATCTGGTGCTGGCATCTCAACAATGGCTGCTTGCTTGGATGGGTGTGGTTGTAAGCCAGTGCTAGTGAATAAATTACCTATACATGTAACTTCTGGTAGTCTGAATTTACACTTCAAAGGACTGAGCATCAAGTTCACTTCACTTGCTCTGTCCAGAGCTTTCTAAAAGGTTTCTGTCATGCTCTGCTTCACCATTGCCTCCAACCAATAAATAATCTACTATTATGGCACAAGAATAGCCTGAAAAAGTTTGCTCTATTGCACACTGAAAGACTTCACTTGCTTCCATATGACATCCCGAGGAATCTATACCTGCCAAATAGGGTACTGAGAGTAAGCAGTAATGAGGATTTGCGATCAAGCATCGCTTGCCAAAATGAACTTTTTGCGTCCAAGACAGAAAAAATAGTGACATATGGTATTAGGGCTGTGCATCCTCTACTGTGCGCATTGGATGATGCGGTCTCTTTAATGCTTTGTTGAAATTTCTTGGGTCAATATATATTCGGATTTTGTCTGTGCCTTTTTTATGGACTGCTACCATGGACGATACCCAGTCAATTGGTTCTGTAACTGGACAAAGTACACTGTGCTGCACCATTTTATCCAACTGAGCTTCGACTTTATTCTGCATAGCTAATTGGAACTTTTCTTGCTGGTCTGACCACTGGACTGACCTCTGGGTCTAACTTCATAGAATACATAACTGGAAGTTTGCCCAACTTGTCACTGAAAACATCAGCATAAGAAAATGGCTTCAGTAAAATTGGAGCTAGGACATGTGCTTATATGATGAACTTCTTTGGTAAAAGCAAATTCATTCTCAAACTGTCTCCGAGACCCAATAATGACTGCACAAGTTTCCGGACTACATAGATCAACAAGCTGTAACAGTTCCTAGCCAAATAACATGAAAGCACTACTGAGCCTTCAGTTTGAATTTCTTCACCTCCATAAGCAACACGTTTCGCACAACTAGCCACACTGAGTTGTTCATTAGTTCTCATCTTAGCAAATGTGGCTGCTGACATAACATTACACTTTGAGATAGTGTCAACTTTAAGCTCGGTGGTTTTACCATTGATAAGGACAGTACAACACACTTCATTCTTTGCCAACAAATTTACTGTATCAACCTTTTCACTAATTACTGATACACCATATATGCAGAAAGTACAATTGCAGCTCTCTATATGGTCAAGTTGCTTTAAGTGACCCTTCTTTATAACTGTTTGAGGTTTGCTTGATTTGCAAAACTTTTGAAATGGTTCCAATTTTTTTGCACTTGTGGCATTACTGACCAAATTCCAAGCATTTTTCTCTTTTAGACTCATGATTGGCACCACAATTGCAACAGTTAACAATAAATCTGGATTTGGGTTTTGCTGACTCACCATTGTATTGCACTGAGCATGTCCTTTTCTTAGAACTTGCTGGAAAACTAAGGAGACTCCCAGGAAAATCTGCAGGGGTTGCAGGTGCCATGTGCTTATGCCTGCTTCTGCTAGCCACGTGTTGCATGCTGTCTACATTTGCTCTGGAGCCTGTTGAAACCATGCTCTTATCACTTGCAACTAGACTAAGTATGCTTTTTCGTAACTTCATAGATTTGACAAATCTCAATAGCTTTGCTCAGTGTTAAATCACTGTCAGGAAGCAAAATCTCTTACTGCAGCACTATTAATACCACACACACAAGCCTGTCTTATTAACTCATCTCTTAAGTCACTAAACTGACAAGTTTTAGCTCTGTTTCTCAAGTCAGTTATATAAGCTGCAAAAGTTCCTCCTGGTTTTTCATCTCCTGTATAAAACAAATGCCTCTCTAATGTAATACTTGCCTGGGTTTACACATTTCCCCGAATTTGTGCTTCAAACAAACACTAGGGGTATTCCCTTGATTCAGCCTGTACAACAATATGACTGTTTTCACCTTCTCCCTCATATACTGCTGGTGCATACACAAAGGAGCTCTCTCTTTCAATGGCCTCTGACCCAGCTAGATTTAACAAAATGAATGCCCTGCCGCATGCAACTTTATCATAAGCTGCTTGTATAAAAATATTGTACACTTGCTCAAATATTCTCCAATACTTTGCAATATTCTGATCAAACACCAAATGGTGTTGGTTTTCGCAATTAGTCTGCCATATTAACACATACCAGCGAAGGCTTTTTACATGAACACACACACACACACACACATATATACACATATGCCAGAGATTTATGCCAGTTGTAACTATGCCCAATAGCACAACAAGTCTCTGAATAACTGAACTTTGCAAAATAAGTTTCTCGGGCACTGGAATATTCTTGAAATAACTGTACTGTAAGAAATCACCTCTTTTCAGTGCAAGCAACATTTCAAAATAACTGCACTGTGCAAATAAATTGGGCAGAAGTAAGAAACATTTAAGTAACTGCACTTTGCAAATAACCAGTACACAGCACACTGAAACTTACCCAAAATGGCAGTACTTTGCTAAATAACTCTTTACAGTGCAAGAAACATTCTATAATGGCGACACTTTCAAAATGACTGTATTTTGACTATACTTCACGAAATAGTTGCACTTTACGCACAAACTCTCCGGAATAAACTCACAGTAATGAGCACACACTGTAAGCACTTCCGAGATAGATACTTCAAATAACTCTAGTTATGCCTTGAATATAATGCAAAATAGTACTGATGCCAAAACACAGTACTTTGCCAAAAAGATGCAGCTGCCTTGATTTATGCTTAATGTGCCCTTTTTGCCCTTATTTTATTCGCTTTGCTCGTTTAATCTTTTTCCATGCCCGTTATACTTTTCTTGTGCTCGTTTTA
Source organism: Protopterus annectens (assembly GCF_019279795.1). Taxonomy (NCBI): domain Eukaryota; kingdom Metazoa; phylum Chordata; order Ceratodontiformes; family Protopteridae; genus Protopterus; species Protopterus annectens. The sequence goes on along the minus strand of NC_056739.1, from coordinate 708,176,654 downwards.
CTTTAAACATGCTCATTTTGCAATTCCGAGGCAATTCCAAACCCCTTATGTGCTTTTCTGATGATCGTTTTATGAGAAATCTCAATTTTAACCATCTCGTTTAATTAATGAAACTTTTGTGCCTCTCGCTTGTTTAATAATGAGGTTTGTGCCGTTGTAATGCTCCATTTTATCTTTTTTTATAAAATAAATCGTTCATGCATGTTTTCATTACCTTTGGTTTGTTTCTGGCCCTTTTTTGTGCTCATTTCTCCTGGTTTACCTTCATTGTTATTTCTGCACCTCGCGGCTCTGAAAAGCAGTTTCTGGAATCCTGAAACCATGTCACTCATCTAATCTGGATAAAATAGACTAGTCTTTGTGGGTTCTGTTCAAGCAGCTTTGTTATGTACAAACACATCAGGATTGAGGCTTAACTTAGATAAACTTATAAACAAACTAGCTAGTACACTCAATACATGCTCACTCACTGGCTGCACTCTCAAACTGGCATAGAAGCCAGCACATGCTTGCTATTTATATGCACGTGCCGACCTTGAAACGCTTATTAAAGGTACTACACACACACACACAGAAAGACGCGCACTCGCTATTCTACAAAAAGGAAAAGTAGAAAGAACTAGTAAAGGAGAAGTTAAAGAAATAGAAACTGGGGTTATGTAGTATATGCGAAGTGAAGGATTCAGTGTACAAAATCTAAATCAGAAAGTACCACAGCAGGATAGAGGAATGGGCATCCAAATTAAGGAGAAACCAGTGGAATGGAAAGCAACTGGTCAGTTGCCATGTGAAGATATTTTGCAGCCTTCCAAAGGAAGCCACTATAAACGTTCACATGAAGCTGGGCAGCAAGAGATGGAACAAGAAACTGTGGCGACTCTGAAGCAATCAATGTTGAGGAGTGATAGGCCAGTGAGCTACCATATGACAGAGGAACGGATAACAGGATGAAAATGAAGAGAATGTGCCACAGAAGATGCTATAATCTTTCTATAGAATGCCAGTGAGTTCCCACATGACAAGAGAATGCGCCACAGCAAATGCTACAGAATGCCAGTGATTTCCCATATGACAGACCAATAGATGACACAGGATGAAATTGAAGAAAATGTGCCAAAGGGGACAGCAAACAATGTGCCCTCGGTTTATATGAAAATGAGCTAAGAAAAGAGTTGCTTGATTTAATAGACAGACATAATCAAGCTCAATGAAAGAAATGGACTGCAGAAGGTCAACAAAACCCCAAATGTCAGAATTTTTTTTAAAACAAATTAACTTAGTAATTAGGACTGTCCGTAGAGATCCATGCAATATAACATAAGTAAACAGGATATATTACTGTGCAGCTAAATTAATAACAGATAAATCTCTACCACAAGAACACAGGGTAGTAAGGAAAAAGTAGGGGAGAAATTGAATGCCATCATAGAAGTATTGAATAGAGAAAACTATAAAGCTTAAGACAAGAAGTGTCACTGCTATATAAAAAAAATGATAAAAATAATGCACAGTGTTCACGATTGATCATGTACTATCGCAGATAATAAACTAAAAATATCAGCACAGGCAGAAAATTTTGGAAGATACACATATACATATAGAGGAAAACTACAAAATAAGCAATTTATTGATAACCCAAAAAAGTCAGAGAGAATTGGGAAGTAAAAGGAATTGAAAACCACCAAAAAAGAAGAGATACATTTTGAAGAAGTATTTATGAAGATCCTGTAGAACATAAAGATGCTAAAGATGCTAAATGGATAGAAGTGAAAAGAATAAGAACTTCAAAGGTACAGGATATGAAACTGGATGAAACAGCCAGAGACATTGAAACAAAGTTAAGGAAAGCCTCTAACTAAAAAACCCCAGGCCCAGATGCAGTACCCAATCAACATCTCTGCAAGAAGATTTAACCATAACTAAGAACTATTTACATGTGCAACCCAAACAGCCACCAACCTGGCTAACAGGAAAAACAACGCTCCTACTTAAGAGCGAACTTGCAAGCTACCCTAAAAATTATAGAATAACTTGCCTTCTGACTACAGACTAGAATTGATGCAGACAGAGTTTCTAATCATTTAAAGAAAACTCAAGTATGGCAATAGAACAAAATGGCAATAAAAGAAAGTCATACGCATCAAAGGATCATTTGTTAAATGAAGTCATCGTGGAGAACTTTAAAAGGGGAAGAATCTAAGTATGGCATGGATTAACTACAGAAAAGCATTTGACAGTATCCCAAATTAATGGATAAAAAGAGCTTAAAAATGTTTAAGATACACCCTACAGTGATGAAGTACATCACAGCGACCATGAAACAGTGGCAAACCACTTTGCAGTTAGCCATGATAAAGGACAAATTATTATTCCATGGATAAAAATCCAAAGAGGGGATGTTCCAGGGTGACTCTCTGTCACTGTTGCCTTTTGCCTTGCCCTTAACCCATTAAGCTATGCGCTTAACAGATTAGGCCATGGCTATAATTTGGCTCCCAGAAAGCAACAAAGTATAAATTCTTCTCTTCGTCGATGATTGAAAACTGTACAGCTCATCAGATGAAGAACTGAAAGCACAACTGCAAGTAGTCAAAACTTTCACACAGGATGTAAGAGTGTTATTTGGTCTTGATAAACATGCAAAAACAACATTTAAAGCAGGAAAGCCGCAGCACCAATCAGTTTGGGACAAGAATGTGACATAAAAGAACATGAGCAAGACGAGTGTATAAATATTTGGGAAATGAAGAATCAACAATAAAATAAATGAACAGATGTGAATAAAACTTAGTAAGAAATATTTTAGAAGACTTAAATTAATCCTGAAAACAGCATTGACATCTAGGAACAAAATTCAAGCTACAAACCAATTTGGTCTTGTCCCAGAGTGACTGACTGGTCCCAAAAGGTGTTGGATAGATCAGACAGGAAAACAAGAAGGATGCTTCATGCTCAAAGGATTTATAAAAATCAGTGCATACCAAGACTATACATTCCTCGTTCCAAACAAGATATGGGCCTCCTTGAAACTGATTACATATATAGCTCTGCAATTGCTGGACTACATATTATATAGTAATATGAGTGGGCATGTTGTGTTAGCTTGAGGCTTCCCGGTCATCCATGCGAGTACCTATATTCCTAGTTCACCCCCTAGTGGCAGCATTTGGCAAATTAGTGGAGAATGATATACATGCACTTAAGTCTATGAGTTGTGACCCTTGGGTTGCATTATTCAAGTCAAGTTCCTTATTGTGAAAGCAGGAAGCTTTACAGGTATCAACAGTATATGGCAGTTCAGTTCCATCGACCACATCTTTTCCAGCCATGTGCCTCCGATAGTAGTAACAGCAGCAAATAAATAATATAAAAAAGAACAACTCACAGAGGGTAAATGTCCCAGTACCCAGTGACTATATAGATACAGATGGTATCTTTGTACACCCATTGAATAACTATAGGTTCCTATTTCGAGTGGTTGCCAACTGCAAGACAGAACATGTGGTACATCTTGCATATTGTGTCTCCTGCCATATGTTCTATGTGGGTAAAATGGACAGGAGACTTTGATACGTGAACATCTGTATCAGATGAGGATTAGGTGAACGCACTTTCTAAGCATGTTTTGGACAGTGACGAGAACCATTGGTTTAAGTTTATGGTCATGGAAGTCATCCATTCCAACCCACGGGGGGGGGGGGGGGGGTGATATTAGGAATGTAACTGAAACCCGGGAAACCAGATGGATTAGAAGGCTTAGGGCCGATCAGTATCCTGGGCTTAATGACAAGGTTTCCTTTAGGCCCATCTTGAAATCTAGGGGGATTGAGGACCTGAAGGTTTTACATTTTATATTCTGTTTTTATTTTTTAGTTCTTTTTTAATTTTATTCTTATTTGTGACATGTTGATGGTCAGGAATTGTTTATATATATTAATTATATTATATATTTTAGGACTAATTAACTGCAGATTTCCAGCTGTTTTTAGTATAAATGGATGTTAATTCAGCTGTTTTATATGGTCTGATGAAGCCCTATTGGGTGAAAGCGCTTGCCTGTTCATTCATGGAATAAAAAACTTCTCTTTTTACTTATGGTGGATGTCTACGGAGTCACTCGGCTTTGTGTTGCTCCGGTACCCTGTGGAATTGCTGCTATTACTTCGATTGCTGGTGGGTACTGGGACATTTACCCTCCGTGAGTTGTTCCTTTTTATATGTTATGTGCCCATGTTTAGTTCAGGTCATGGCCAGTCAAGCAAACATTTAAATTTTGCATCATGCTGTGCTACGGTTTTACCTTATACCAGGTGTTATCAGTAGTATTTATAACATCTTTCAAGCATTCAATGTTAGGACCACTACAGTATGAAATACCTCTTCAGCAGCTAGGATTATGAACAGCATCTCAAGAAATCTGTATCCACTTAGTGGGGTGTTAAAAATTGAAGGACTTGAGCTGTCAGGATCTAATTTAATGTGCCCAAAAGGATTGCATCAAAAACTGGAAGAGAAATAACCTTGGCATCAAGGTGAATACTTCTACTGCTTTCAGGGAATATAGTGCTTAACAAAATCTTCTACTGCTTTCAGGGAATATAGTGCTTAACAAAATAATCTTATTCAAGTGTGGTGATTCAGTGTAGTTCTGAATTTTGTCAGGTTTAACAATGATGCATGGAGCATAATCAATCTGCTTGGCTATTACACTCATACCTTCCACCCGTTTCAGTTTGCTTAGTGCCACTAACATCTTCCATGATATATTAATAACTGGTGTCACCTTTGAATTTATTTTAACACTGCACTGTCCTGGTATACGTCCTAGTTCCATAAATAAGTCGGCATATTGTTCAAACTAATCAAATGAAATACATGATCTTAATTATCTACACTGTGCAATCACACAGCACTGCACTATGAAGTTTAACAGACTGCATGGCACAAATGTGCTCATAAGTAGTTATTAGACTTCAGTCTTGGGGGAGGGGCTACCAAGTAGCCTAGCCCAAATTCCTAGTTGCCCCTCAGCATTATCTAGTTAAGTGACTTGCTCAAGGTTACACAGTATGCAAATGAGGATGAGAGAATCAAACCCTGTACCACAGGAACTACAGGTCATAGCCATAACCCTATGCAACCACCAGACTGTATGAATTACCGTTTTTATGAACATCTGAACTGTTCACTTCAGAAATTTGCAATCCACATTTACTACAAGTCTCCAAATCACGGACTCTGCAGATTACATCAGTGAGAATCTTTGAATCATCTTGGATAAACGCACTGCAATCACAAATATTCTACACTTGTATCTTCTACACATTATGAATTTGTTCAGTCTTACCCAACTGTTCACAAGCATATCTTCTCAATATTCCAGGTTACTGACCAAACTTGAAACAATACACTGTACTCAAATCCTTACAACACAATTCAATCTGAGTCATGGTTTTAGTTTATACATTTTTGATACAGACAAGTAAGCTTTTCAAGGCCAGCTCTCGGAAACCACTTTCAGTAATATTACAGTCAGCTCCAGTACTCAACTTAAATGAAAGAAATCTTCCTTCTAAAAATATCTCTGCAGTCTAGCGATATTTTACATTGACAATGATTTTTGTTTATGCAGTGACATAATATATACAGCCTCAAACATATCAACCTGCATTCACAAACAGATTATGTTCTGCCTTTATAAGGGTCAGTCCACCAAAGAAGTCATCAAAAAAAGGCATTCAGGAAAAAGTAGAGGACATAAAAAAATGAACCATACTAAGAAGGAATACTGGTTGACTAACAAAAGAAGCTAAGGACAGCAGTCACAATAGCAAAGAGCAATGTGTCACAGGAAGTTTACCAGCTTCTGAAAAGCGACTCAGTAGATGACAGAAAGAAACCATCTGGTTACAAGACAAACATAAAAAGACAGACACCATTCAGAAGGGATGCCTGCAACGGTCTGCTCACCATTACTCAGGAAATCAAAAGCAGATTGAAGGAGCATTTCCAGTAGCTTCTGAATGTAGAAAACCACACAGAAGCTGTACTGCCTCACAGACAGCCTATGATGAAAGAGGAACAGCCCACCCCAGAAGTAGTATAAATAGCATTAAGGAAAAGAGGTCAAGGAAAGAATCAGGCTCAAATGAGGTAACAAACATATATAGGGTCATAGATTAGTACTAGACTAACTGCTCTTGTGAGATATTTTAAGCCTAGCCAATTACCCCTTGTGAGAATCAAACCCTGCATCTTGTGTCTGCAAGGTAAACACCTTAACCATTATGCCAGCCTCCCACCCAAATAGGCTAACTACCTTGAAGGGCTATTTAAGCCTGGTCAATAACTCAATATGAGAATCAAACCCTGTACCCTTTGTCTATGAAGCAAAGACCTTCACCATTATGCCAAACCTCCCACCATATGATAAAGATGTTGGGCAAGTTAAGGGAGAAATGGCTCCCAAGAGTAGCAGTACTGAGAGAAAGGCATACCCCACATAAATGGAGAATATGCATTCTAGTGCCAGAGTACAAGAACAAAGGAAATATTCACAACCATAGGTATAGAAGTATTAAACTTCTGTCACACTGAATGAAAATTCTGGAGAGAGTGACAGATAAACAAATATGCAGAATAGTAGAAAGTAAGATGCGAGACCAGCAGTTTTGATTCAGCTCAAGATGCAACGTAACCAACCTCCTACAACTTGCAAGATGGACAGCTGATGAGAAGCTAGAGATGGGGAAACAGCCAACTGGGCATTCTTAAGCTTGGAGGAAGCATATGACAAGGTCCCAAGAAAGTGGATTTGGACAGGCCTGTGATTGTTCAATATCCCAAAAATACTGGAAGAATTAATGCAAGCTGCAGTAGTACAAGCACCCCAATAACAAGCACAAACAGTGTTTGGACTTGCAGACGGCTTCCCAGTGGGAGCAGCTGTACATCAGGATTCAGCTTTGAGCCTTCTGCTGTACATACTAGCACAAACAGTGTTTGGACTTGCAGACGGCTTCCCAGTGGGAGCAGCTGTACATCAGGATTCAGCTTTGAGCCTTCTGCTGTACATACTAGCACAAACAGTGTTTGGACTTGCAGACGGCTTCCCAGTGGGAGCAGCTGTACATCAGGATTCAGCTTTGAGCCTTCTGCTGTACATACTAGCAAACAGGTTGGCAGAGACAGATCAACAAAGCTGCTTTATGCAGATGATGTGGCATTACAAGCAGGCACTGAATAATAACTTCAACAAATGATAAGGGAATGGAATGCAAAACTGAAGGCAAGTGGGATGAAACTCAGTACAGAAATGAGAGTTGTGGAAGCAAGTGGAGGAAATATTGAGATAGGAGAAAAACAGTGCAGCTTCAAGTATCTGGCAGAGGTGGTTGAGGAGGTCAAAGCTAGAAGGATGCAGCTATCAGGTACAGAGTGTAAGGGGTAGTATATGACAGAAAAATGTCAAAGAAGCTGGACAGAAGGAGTGACAGAGCAGAAGCCAAAACAGCTCCAACTGCAGGAAAAGTCAAAATTGACTATGGTAGTTCAGACGTGTGCAGAAAAGTAGATGACGATTTACTGCAGAAGATTTGGGAGAAACAGGAAGAACGCAAGATAAAATAGGATGCCCAGCAAAGAGATGATGGACTGTGCGAGAGAATATCTACTACAGTCAGGCCAAACTGTAGAAGAAGATAGGAAAGTGGCACTAAACTGAGAGAGAAATATGGTGACAGTAGATGAACCACGAGGAGAAAATGGGGTTCATATTAATGATGATGATGGGCCACGTTCAAGTCAGTGAGTACACAATCAATTTTATCCATCTCAGTCACTTGCAAAATATTTTCTTCCCCTTTTTCCTTGACTTCTCTAACTACGGAAAAATGATTAGGCTGTCCATATTTCCTACACACTCTGCTAAAAGCTGGACATGGCATCTTACCCTGTATTGTCATGTCCTGAACATGGTGGTTGCTGAACACTTCTCATTCTTCACTGTACATTAAAAATAATACCCAACAACAACATTCTTTGCTGCCATACGGTTTTGAAGCATTTTTTACACTGTACCTTGCCTTAATATTGCCCGGTCATGTATCAACGAACTTAGTTTTAATTTGGTACACCTCCACATCTTCAAAAAGCTCCTTCATATGAATATTGGTCAATAATACTATTTCGCATACATTTAGTCTTCTCCAGTGTAAACTCAGATCCTGACAAAGTTTTACATCTTAAGTGTGTCATCTTGATTGCATAAATCTATGTCTCTGCAATGTATGTCATGCAGCTCACAGACCACACAATCTTTGCTTCTATGTTTTAATTCAGTCATATATGCATTATCGATTCCTGTAAACCCTGGCTTCTAGTGAAAAAGGAACAGTGAATATACTGAACGTTCTTGTTATGCTTGCAGTACTGATGGAACTTGTATTTAATGGCAGCCAAATCAGACTGCTGTTCTTTAGTAAGATAATTCAATAACAATTGCAGCTTTTCCTCCCTCATCTGGATGGAAATTGTACAACTTGCATGTTTTTACTTTCCCCAGCTAAACATAGAGCAGTGTTGTAGATATTGAATTTTTGCACACATTGCTTTTGACTTTCTACAAACTTACTTTGCATTATCAAAGATGCTGGTTGAGTGAATGACAAGATGTACACTAAAATAAATAAAATGATTTAACAGCTGTAATCAAATTTAAATGGAAACAGTCAGGGATTCTCAACCATATCGGAAAGCACAGTGGCTATTTCATCTAAAATATTTGCTCATTTCAGATTCATTCATGCTTTGTTTCACATTTGTTGTTGTTCATTACTTTTCAGAGTTCTTATTTTGGCATTTAGTTGGGATTGCTGGCACCAAAAATTGTTGCTCCATCAGTTAAAATTTTCCCCAGTTCATCATTTTGTATGTTTGATATCTACAGCTATTCCCATTTTAAAATACAACTGCTCTTGGTGGTTTAAGTACTTCATGTCAATTCCGTAGTGTATAAACCTAATTCCTCTCAAAGTTAAAAACAAGAAGTACTTTTTACTACAAAACAAGACTGCAAACTCTCAAAAAAAAAAAAAAAAAAAAGCTGTAGCAGAGAGGATTAATATTATCTTATTTACACCATGTACAACTTTTCTAGCTAGTGGATTCAGCTACACCTTACAGATGAGCAACCACTTGCTGGATAGGTAAAGACATCCAGCTGTCAGACAGCATGTGTGAAGTTGACACGTCAGCAATTAAAACAGCCAAATATCATCATACAGGGTTACCACCTGTCCCACTTTGCGAGGGCAGTCTTTGGGCAGCTATATCATGCAAAAAAATGTAAAAATAGCAAATGTCCTGAGATTTTAGGGCAACATAATTTCCTATATTTTATGTAATAGTTGTATAAAACAGTTATTCTATATCTGAAACACGTAAATGCTATCAGAAACAGAATAAGCAACTAAAATGCTACAAGAATAACCTTTTATTTTGGCAAAAAAGTTAAGTTCTGTCCTTTGGATTGGCTGTGGGTATGTTTTGGCCTGCAAAATCTGATGCTTGCACCACAATTGTCCCACTTTGGGCATTTGAAAAGGTGGCAACCCTATCGTCATATACTACATGCACTCTAGCGGACACACCAATATGTTATACTACAACTCTCACATCATACTGTCAGCTATAACTCTTACTGTAGTGCTTGTTTTGTTTACAAAATACTTTGTTAGTAGTCTCTGTTGGAGAAAAAAGTTAAATGATTAAATGCCTGGAAATGTGTCAGTATTCTGTGTTCTTACATTAAGATACTTAAAAAAGTAACAAAAACTCACAGACAAGCACAGGATTAAAAATGAATTACATTTCGGGGTCTATAAAAGCTTACATAAACGTAAGCTGTGAAAGGAAAACTAATAGTGTGTATCTGTACATATACGTTAAGATTCAATATATACGGCACCTCGAGCAGAATTACTTACACAGATGTAGCCAGAAAATGATATTCTGTAACCAGACCTCATAATACTATCCCCACTTAACATTAAAAACACCCTTATAAACGATGCTCAGTAAATACTTCTAAAATGTATACATCATTTTCACTCATTTTTTACTTTATTATTATTATTATTACATATTTTAATTAAAGTACTCCCGTTTTTCTTCATGCTGCGCAAAGAACTTGCATCTGAAGGAGGCTTCTTTATTTAAAAAAAAGTGTTCAGGTCAGCACACAGAGTACGGCAGGCTATACTGCTATTCCCAAAGTTTTTAACTGAACCGTGTTACAATAGATTAAACCAATCATATATACAGACAGTTTCTGACAGGTGCTTAGCTTAAAATTTCATGATTAGGATGACTTGGAACTTATGCAAACAAACTAATCCATCTACCCTTATTAATTTGCATGGATTCTATCAAACCATTAAATCCTCAACTAGAACAAACAAAATCAATAATAAAGAAACCATACTTGACTGGATCTTAACAAATAGTCCCCAACAAAAGTATTCAACAGGAACCCTCCCAGATGACCTTAGTGACCACTCTCTAACATATATTATTAGGCATAAAACACATCTAGCTATACCTCCCCTAATTCGTATATCTCGTAGCAAAAAACATTTCGACCCCAATCGGTTTCAAAATGAACTTAGCCTAGTTAACTGGTCACCTCTAAAAACTCTCCCAATAGATGAAGCTGTTAACCACTTTAATATTTTAATTACTATTCTTGATCATCATGCCCCCTTGCGTTCTATACGCATGAAATGTAAGACAGCTCAATGGCTCACAAGCAAAACTAGACAACTTATCCTTAGTAGGAACAAAGCCTGGACTAAATGGCGAACCACTAAAAACTCTTTTGATCACCTTACCTTCAAACAAAAAAGAAACATGACAAAGCTAGCTATCTTAAAAGATAAAAAGAACTTTTATACCCAACTACAGCAATCCTCCCACCACCAACCACATAAATTTTGGAAATCTATTAACACACTACTATCCCCTGGCAAAGTTGCAGCACCCAATCCACTAGGCTCCAGCCCTGATTCTCCCTTACAAACAGCAAATGCATTCAATACCTTCTTTACTTCAGCAATACTTAAACTAGCCAACCAACAAAGCCCTGACACCTCTATACTAGCTAACCCAAGCTGCACTCCACCACTATTTCAACTCAAACCCATACCTACCTCCTATATTCTATACTTACTTCAAAAACTTAAACCTTCAACCCCTCAGCTGACAAATTACCAGCTGATTACCTCCAGCTAGGTGCTAAAGCTATAGCCTATCCTATCTCTATACTAATTAACAGGACCTTAAAAGAAAGTACTATACCTTCACTCTGGAAAATCTCTCACATCATCCCTCTTTTCAAAGGGGGTGATTCGTTGCAGTACTCCAACTACCACCCTATAGTGCTGCTATCTCCTATTGCAAAAATAATGGAGAAATGCATCCACAAACAGTTACTTAATCACCTCCTATCCAATAATCTCCTTGCTAACTGCCAACACGGGTTTCGTCCATGCCATAGCACCACCACAGCCTTATTATCCTTTATTGACTCCATTAACAAAAAACGCAATAACAATATTCTCTCGTCAGCATTTTTTGTAGACCTGTCAAAAGCCTTTGACATGGTCAATCACCAACGCCTCCTACATCGTTTAAAATCTCTCTCTCTTGACAATTTTGCCTTAAATTGGTTTACGTCCTATCTTCATAATCGGAAACAAGCTGTTTTATGGGACAACCATCTTTCTGAACTTCTCTCTACCACTATAGGGGTCCCTCAGGGCTCCATCTTAGGTCCTCTTCTATTTTCCATTTTTATTAATGACCTGTAACTTGCCACCCCTCTAACTACTTGTATTCAATATGCTGATGACACCACCATTATTTGCTCTGCCACAAACCAAGCTGACCTCCACTCCCTTACCCAAAAAAACTTTTACCACTATAGAGAAATGGTTCTCCAATCACTGTCTCCTCCTTAACCCTAAGAAAACCAAACTTCTCCTCTTTTCACCCACACACCTGTCTCCCTCTATTAACTTCACACTTACTTCTAACAATGGCACCCTTATCTCTCCAGGCCAAACAACCAAACTTTTGGGTATTACTATTGACAACCTACTAAAATTTGACTTTCATATTAACTCCATCATAAAAGCAACTAATAGAAAATTAGGTTCTCTCTACAGAATCAAATCTTTCTCAACTCCTGAAGCTAGAACTACCATAGCTAGAACCCACTTAATCTCTACCCTATTATATGCTTCCCCCATATACACTAATCTTTCAAAATATAACCTCAATAATCTTACAGCAGCATACAACAACACTGCCAGATTTGCTACTGCCTCTCCATATAAAACTCATCATTGCCTGAATCTCCTAAAACTAGGGTGGCTGGAGTTACCCCACCTAATTCAATACTATCACCTTACAATTGCCCACAAAGCCCTTCATCACCCTGAGAATACACCAATGCTCTCCACCCTTATAAAACCCTATAACAACCCAAAAAACCTACGCTCTTCTAATAAAATACTGATTCAAACTTCTCTATCAAAGAACACTGCGGGTGACTCCATATTTTCCAACTCAGTTGGTAAAATTTGGAATCAACTTCCTCAAGACCTCACAGCCCTAACTTCATTTCCACTATTTAAAACTAAACTGAAACACTTTCTAACCAACCACTGGCTATGCTCTTGCAATAACCCTAGCTGATCTTTTTACCTCCTCCCTTCTCCTGCCCCCTCTCCTCTTTCTCCCAACTCTATTACTTCACACTTTCCATTTCTGTTGGGTAACTGTCTCCCCCTACTAAAAATAGACTTTACTCAAATTTCTATTGTTAAACTTTTAAATAATGTAATTAATTCTGTTACAAATTATGTTTACCTGAACTTACGTAACTGCTATGTCTCTGTCTGATCACCTTTTACTGAACATCCTGTAATTGTGGTTCAAACGCCTTGTTTATTATTGTACATTATTGTATTTTATACCTGTCATGCAGTAGATATCGGAGCTTTTCTCCCCGGACCTCCACTGAAAATGGACATGTATCCAGTTGGACTAGCCCGGTTAACAAATGTAAAATAAAATAAAAATTAGCAATTAGCGTTAAATAACATGCTACGATTAGTCACCAAGGCAGCAAAACATTGCTTCAGAAAGTGAAAAGATTAGTTCTTAATCACACTTACGATTTCTGCAGGTCTAAAAGCTTGCGCCTTCGCTCAGCTTGGTCCTGACTACTGAATTTTGATTTGTATTGGGATAACCGGGGGTGAGCTGCAGCTATGCTGTTCGGATCTCTGGACACAGAAAAGCTAGTAGCTAAAACTTGACTAAGTTCATCCATTTTTGCTGGTTTAGGAAACAAGTCGGTTGTATATTCTGTTCACAATTTTTTTAGTAATAGTACTCACAGTTAGATTGCTTTCGAGCTATAACTATCAAACAAAACCAACACAAACACACACAAAAAATGAATACGGCAAGTCTCAAAAAGTCCACAAGCATAACATGTGAAACTGATAACGTGCGTACTAAATACAGTCCGCTCACTGACAGCTTCGGTAAGATGTGGTCCACGTGCGTACCAAAGAAATAGTCCGTATAACAACTATTAAAGAAAAAGGGGTTCCTAGCACCGATCTTCAATTGATAAAAGTAGGCATGGTGGTTTGTGCTGTTAGTGGTTATGTTATGCCGTTTTAATTTGTTTGATTTTCCGGTGTTTGCAGTCAGAAAATGTTATATTGTTTATGGTGATTGAATTCTATAAATTATTCAGGATTTTTATGTCCATTTCACCGAAAGATTTTCTTGGAGGTGAATAATGACAGTCCAGTTGGTAACCAACTGTTGGTTTACTTGTCCTTATTTTTAGCGGTAATACAGCTTTTGTTAAGTAAAAAGCTTAGCATCCATATCTATAATTGTAGTGTTTGAGACTATATCGTCACCCGCTTTTAGGTCATTACAACAATCTGATAGTTTTGTTTACATTGCGAGTCCCACCACCAGCACAGGGATGTTTTATGTGCTTTTTTTATGCTTTTTGTGACTTGGTCAAATGTAATGCTTTGCTCTTAATGTAATTGGTTAAATATAATTTTTTGCCTCTTTATCCAAATGCACGCATGTTACTGCTTATAAGGTCTCAACTGATTTAGTATAACATGGGAAAGGCAAAGCGGGAAACAAACGATTCGCCGTGCAAGGTCACACACCTCCAGGGAATTTTGTCTACTTGGAAACATTGAGAGGTACTTTTACCATTAGTGTTTGGTTTTGCAACTGTAGTATAATACAGCTGCTAACATTAGTAAGGTTGTTCTCAAAAACTTAATACCCAGTTATACTTTCATTTATGCTAACCCATAATTATGTCTACACTTGTATCTTCCAGACTTGCTATGCGTTTAATTTGGTTTGTCTAAGTGAGATTTTCTATCACTATTTATACTGTCCAGTTTTTCTGATATTTAGTGTTTATTGCTGCAAATAAAGCAATTTCTTCAATATTTATTATACCCTCCCCAAAACTGCTTTGATTGCAATTTGCATTGAATTGCAGTGCACATCTGTTGTGTTAGCTGCTGTCCCTGATGGTATTTATGAAAACTGCATTGTATAGCCTTGCTGGCTTATCATATTCCTGACTGCAGTTAATTGATGGGATATACAGGAAAAGACAGCCCAGAGGCTATATGTGTCTTGCTGATATTCAACCTGGGACTCTACCACTATTTCCAGTGAGGGTGATGCTTGTGACTCCTGATTTAAATTTAAGGACATCCCTGCAACTGTCTAAGCAATGTTTCAAGGGATGACAGAGAAGAACAGTGTTTGAATTTATCACTGTTTTTCAGCCTGCATTTGTTAAAGAAATGCCACCTCTTTGTTACTGCTGCTCTTAGGTCATTTTAACAGTAGCCTGATATTTCCTAATCTATGATGCTGCAAAACCTGTTCTGAGTTTACCAAAGATCTCCTGAGTTTTCCAAAATATTTCTCTGTTCTATAGTGTTTTTCTGTGTTTGTAGAAGTTTTCCTATGTTTGAGCACATTTTTGTATTGGGGACATGATTTCCAAGGATTCCTGGTACTGCAGGAGTTCTGCTTTTTGTTGTAAAGCATTCGCTACTATACTTAAGCTCAAAACCATTTTGTTTTACATTAAGAGGGTTTTATTCTGCACTTTGGTGGGACCAAAGGGCTTATCGTGTGTTTATCTGATTGGCCTGAGGGCTTAACTGTGTAAAAGTCTTTCATCCTGCTGGTATATAAGCTTGTGCAAATGTGGTTGCCAGTACCTTGTATATGCACAAACCTCTTCAATTTAAAATCCTTTACAGGAAGCCCTCTCATAGTTGCTCAGAGTACAGCACCACAGCAGGTAATCTTATAGTATACTACTAAGCACACTCGGACCTCTTAGTGACTCTCTCTCTCCTACTCCTTCCCATCTACTAAGGATTTGGTGTAATGGATAGGCACTTACTGACATCTCTGCTTCTGGCCTGCTGGATATGGGCATCCTGAGGCACTGTAGTAACTGCCTTATGTTCTCCGATAACCACTTAATTTTAGAACAGACAAAAGTAGTATGTGAGAAATGTAGATAGTGTCATTGGAGGCAAAGCTCTCACATGTGCACACAAAAAATACAAACCAGGTTGTCAGGTTTGCTAAGGCCAATTACCTCCAACTAAGGGACAGCTTATTAAACTTCCAAGCCCCTCTGCACCTGGATGACACCGAGGCCTACTCTGTGCTATACACAAAAGTATTGTACAACCACATTCAAAGCTGCATAGCGGAGGCAGTACCTCTCTGAGTCAAATCTATGATTACTGGCAAAAATAAACCACCCTGGTAGGCTCCTATCTTAAATAGGCTAGTCAACAAAAGGAAAAAAGTCCTCTCCAAAGCCAAGAATGGACAGACAAAACAGTGCAAAAACACACTCACCAGTCTAAACAAACAAATTAGAGAGTTGGTCAAATCAGTCAAAGCAAAGTACGAGGCAAAGGTAGCCTCCTAGATGAAAGATAACCATAAAACATTTTAAATTATGTATGTACCTTAGAGGAAATGCTGAGCAATATGCCAGATTAATCGTGAATGGCAACACTTACACCCCACCTGAAACTATAGCAAACCTGCTAGCTGACCAGTTCAGTTAACCCCCCATCACCTCTTACCACACTCAAAGAAATACCTGCAACCATCTCCCTACCATTTGTTATGAGGATGCAGGTTTTTACTGTGCTTGCTAAAGCCAAAAACACAGCCTCCATGGGTCCCAACAACATTCTAGGATGCTTTTTAAATAGCTTAAAACAGAATATATCAGGGCTATTAGAAACCCTCTTTAACTACAACCTCCGAATGGGCTTTGTTTCAAAGTAAAACTAAATGCCAGTAAATGCATAATAGTATCCTTTAAGGAGTTATCCATCCCAGGTAACTATCATATTGACAACGCACCCTTTAGAGTTGACCCAGTAGTCAGAGACTCGGGGACACACAGATGGTAATCTAGCCTTTGATCATCACATGTCTACAGTAGTGAGGAAATCATTCTATGTTGTGCAACTTATAAAAAAAGTATGGCACCTAAGTCCAAGGAAGTCATTGTTCCACTGTATTCGGCGTTACTCAAATCTATCATTGAGTACAATGCCCCCTTTGGTATGTACCTAACTAGGCATATCCAACAACTGGAACGTCCACAGAGTTTCCTCACTAAAAGAATACAGGGCATAAGTAATATGTCCTATGCAGACCCCCTACAGGCTGTTGAGGGAAGATCTGTGCCTAGCATACAGGGCATTGTCAGACCTCACTCTGATGGACCTCCTGCATATCCACAAAACAAACAGTAAAATAATTACCCATTCTAAAGACTTAAACCTTGCCTGTAATATAAATAAGACCTGCTGGAGAGATAAGTATGTATCCCAGAGACTACCCCGTCTATGGAACAGGCTTCCCATCCATGTGAAGTAGTGTTCCTCCCTAAACCAATTCAAGTGCAACTTGGACAATTGGATGGGAAACCGGAAATTCATCCCTGGTTTGGCACCTATGTCTCTAATGCAAACAGGTAAGCTGTAAATGGTTCATCTCCCAGGCCCATGCTTACACTTATCAAGGGTATCAGAAGTTGTCAGAGATTTGGGATGCATGGCTAAGCTTAAAAAGGCCATTGTGGTTGTTAGCCTAGTAAACACATGTGAACCTATATAATGGAGGACTGCAACAGTTGTCCCTTTGCACAAGGGGGGGCACATCAACTGACCTATGGAAGTACAGACCCATACCTGACCAATGTTATTTGCAAAGCTATGGGGAGAATTATGGATCTGATCAATAATGACATATGAAATCTCCAAACACTGGACAAGACCCATTTGGCTTTGTCAAAGGGAGGACATGCCTGCTTAATCTGGTGGGCTTCTTTGAGAAAGTCACCAGGGCCATGGATGAGAGTTAAATGGTAAACATCACTTTTCTAGACCTGGACAAAGCTTTCAACACAATCTCCCACTCTGGGATCATAGATAACCTTACAGCGTTAGGCATAAACTCTTACGTCGTTAGGTGGATAGCAAACTGGCTGACTGACAGGATGCATGCTGTCCAGTCAGGCGAATCCACTTCTGATAAGAAACCTGTTACTAGCGGTGCCCCATAGGATTCAGTGTTGGGAACCCTCATTTGGTATATACTTCTCTGAAGTGAAGGCCAATGTTGGGGGCCTCTGGCTTGTCAAATTTGCCTATGATTGTAAGTTTGGAGTAATCATCAAATCCACAGACAATCGTGATATCCTACAAACAGACCTAAATGACAAAACAACTGGTGCCAAAACCATGGTCTGAGACTAAATGCTAAAAAAATAAATAACCATACCCTTTGGTGAATTGGATAACACTGCATGTTATAATATTGGTAGTGCACCCCCTAAAAGTAGACCCAGTGGTGAGGGACGTGGGAACACAGGTAGACAGTAACCTAAACTTTAACCGCCATGTAGCTGTGGTAGTGAGGAAATCCTTCTGTGTGGCTTAACTTATAAGTAAAGCCTTGCATCAAGTTCAAAGGAAGTCATAGTGCCATTATACTCAACCCTCATCAGGCCCATAATAGAGTACAGTGCTCACTTCTGCATGTACCTAACCAGGCACTTATACCAACTGGAGTGTCTCCAGAAAATACAAAGTGTAAGACACATGTCTTATGTGGACCAACTAAAGATCCTAACCCTTTACTCCATCTTATATCGTTTACTGAGAGATGACTTATGCCTGAGCTATAACTCTGATCCAGCTGTGATGAAAATGTTACATATTCACTATATATATATATATATATATATATATATATATATAAAGGGTTATGCGTTGTATGAACCTGAACCTTTTTTGTGACTAATAGAATTTGCTAGAGAGACAGATTTGTATCCCAAAGGCTACCTCATCCATGGAACAAACTTCCCATCTTTGTAAAACAAAGCCCATCCCTCATTCCCTT
The DNA here is from genome assembly GCF_019279795.1 of Protopterus annectens. Lineage (NCBI taxonomy): Eukaryota > Metazoa > Chordata > Ceratodontiformes > Protopteridae > Protopterus > Protopterus annectens. The sequence goes on along the minus strand of NC_056739.1, from coordinate 708,158,072 downwards.
CAAAAAGAATTTGGATAAATGGATGGGGAACTGTAAATTCATTCCTGGCGTGCTGCCCATATCCCTTATGGACAGAGGCAGTCTGTAAAATGACTCGGCACTTCACCCAAAGACCCACTACCCCAATACTACTGCACCCCATATCTGGGGAATTAATATATAATATTGTCATTTCCTGGGTGTACTGACTAGGCTTGTAAAGGCTGTTGTACTATTAGCCTAGTAATCAGAGCAAGGGCTGGTGCCATGTGACCTCTCTCTGTCTACTTTTATTTCTTGACGAATGTTTAGATATCTGGTGTTGGTTTTGGTAGCACACTTTGAATCATTGAGGAAAAGAAGGAAAGAATAACTGTCTCTCTAAGGGGCATGGTAAGCTAAGCACAGGTCTCCCCTCAGGAGCCAGTATGACACAGAGTACAAGGATGTCGGCACCAGTCCCTTCTAGTAGCTAAGAGTTTTGAGACAGAAGATCTTTTTGGTACAAATATGTCTTTTTTAGCTTTTTAATATGTCTAGCCAAATACATGCAAATGATGCGTCACATTCTAAGGGCAGAATATAGAAAGACAATGACTTCCTTGGTTTTAGAAGAGATGACCTTGGCAGTTAGTTGTAAATGTAAAAAGATTTCCTAACTGCAGTCACCATGTGCTAGTCAAAGGAGAGGAAGATATATAATCATGGATATAAGCATGAGCTAATAAGTGAAAGGATAATATTACTGATTTGCATGGTAAAGGGGAGTTTTCAATATAATAGGATGCAGAGCATTTCTGCTCCTTGAAGGGGATGCTGCATTTATTGGTGTTTTACTTTTAACCTTTTTGCTATGCATTAAGAATTGACTTTATATAGCTCATTTTGAAGGGTATCAGTAGGCAAAGGGGATTGAACAACCACACCCAAATTACAATCATCAGTAGTCAAAGGGGATTGAAAGATCACACCCAAATTACAATCATCAGCAAACATTTTCACAACCAGACATCATTTTTATCAGTTTGAAGGTTTGAAAATTACATACCAAACAGAAGGGGTCCAGTACATATCCTGGGGGACTCCACTGGTCACGCTGTCTTTGTCTGAGAAGGCATCATGTACTTGGACAGTGTATCTTTTTTCCTTAAGCCATTTCAGCTTGTAAACAATTCTGTCATGTGATATGATATCATATACTTTGGCCATATCAAGGTAGACAGCATATGGTGTAACAGCAGTCAGCTACCTGAGTGACCTTTTCAAAAAAAAGCTGACAATGTTCAGCAGGCAGGGCTTGCCCTTTACAAAGCCAAACTGCAACAAGGCTAGCATATCACAGTTTTGATGACGTGCTTTGAGGTCGATGACGATGTGTTCCATGACTTTACAGATAAAACTTGCAAGGCTGATGGGTCTGTAGTTCTCTGGGTCCATGGTGGGTCTGCTCTTATGGTGTGGTATTACAACAGCTTTGTGCCCGGATTCAGGTTATAGCCTGTAGCAAGACTTCATTAAACACTTTGAGGAGGGGATGAATGAGTTAATGTTCAATTAACACTGCTTATTAGACAACCTAATATGTTTGTGTATTCATTTATTTGATATTTGTTTACCAAAAAGTCTGACCAGGATATTATCCCATTTTCAGTGAGGCCTGCTTTTTTTTTGGGGGGGGGGGGCTGATAAAGGAAGTGACATAATATTGTTAAAGTTTTTACAAAACCTAATACAGAAAAATGACATATTACTAAATAAAAATGCAACTTCAGTTTATATAGTGTGAACCTATGTATACATACTGCAAATATTTGGACAAATATAACAAGTTGAAAAATAACTTTGTCAATAGTTAAAAGTATTCCCAAATTGCAGTTCATAGAAATAACATTAAACACATTGAGTGGAGTCTTGTGAACAGAGGGGATTAAATATATTTTTTGCCTAGAGGAAGGGATTAGTTCAGCTTGGGGTAGTGCAGGAGCTAAGCCATGTCTTATTTAGGTAGCCTTTCTGTAGTCCGATGTTGGAGAGATTAGAGGTACATCTAACTTGCAGAGGGATAGTGAGTAGAGATGTTGGCCAGAGGATTTGTGGGGGTTTATGTATGCTGAGAAGATGATGATCAAAAGTAGTCTATTAGGGTGATAGGAATGGAGAATAGGAGTAGAAGTTAGGCAGTTGTCAGCTTTGTGAATGTGTGTGGACATAAGCTGTATGTGATCTAAATGCTGAGGGAGTTTAAGCAATTTAAAACCTTAAGGGCACTAGAGTGGTGGCTCTGTTATTGTTTGTTGGTGGCAGAGTTTGCAACCTTGTTATAAGATGCCTTTAGCTAATTTTTAAGTGTAGTCTGAAGGTTGGTAGGATGGGTGCACCTTAAAGAGATGGGAGATGGTAGGTAGTGGCAGGAGTGGTTTTGGTGGTGTCACTAAGGAAGTTTTATGCCTGTAGAGCATTTCTAACTTTTTGAGAGTCTTCTTATGTTGTTTTGAACATGCAGGTCAAATTTAAGGTTAACATCTGTAATCACTCAAAGGAGTGTTCTGTGGGGGACTACTTTAGTCTTAGTTTTGTTTAGCCAAAATAAGATTTTGAAATTTGCTTTATTAGACATGTGGTTTGGGGAAGATAGCAGTAACTTTGTTTTGTTAGGGCTGAATCGTAGCTGGGCATTATGGAGACATTTTTCAACTGAGGAAAAAGCTTATTCGGGAAATGGAATTGAGGCAGGTTGTTAGATGCATATATAAGCATGGAATGCTCCGCTTATTGTCTAAGAGAGTCTGGACCAATGGAAGTACAGAGGTCATTGATAAAGATATTAAAGTGGAAGGAGGCAAGAATAGAGCCTTGGGTTACACAAATGGAGACTTACAGGTAGGGTGAGAGAGAGAGAGAGTATTCTGTCATTTTACAGACTGGAGTCTGTTAGTTAAATATCTGTTTTACTCAGATTGTGCAATTCTTGGAAGCTGCAGGTTATAGGGGATTTTAAGTTTAAGCATTCATTCTAAGTTTGTCTCTGTTGGACATTATAGTTTTTGTCTGGGTAGTGTGCCACAGTGTGTGGTTAATTTTCACTCTCTTTTTTTTGCAGACTGGGGCATGGCTGTAAAAATAAAGTATTAAAGTATTGACTGCCTCACTGAGTGGAAATATTTTTAGGGCAGACCAATTAAAGGCTTTCAATGTATTGATGAAGAAGTCTATTAAATTTAGAAAGGCTTCAGAATGTTTTACATTGGTGAGTGTTGAGCTGGTTTTTGCTGTGTTGTCTGGATCCATGGAGAAAGTGTACTTGGTCTTTCAGAGTACTTTAAGAACGTGTCCAACCCCACCATTATCACTAAGGAAGACTGATTCAGGAAAGGTTTGAGAGGAGGTGGTATTTTCAGGAGGGGAGAAATCTGCTGCAAACCTGCTAACCAGTATATTCACAGTGATGTTTGAGTGGGAGGCTCCATTATGTTGAAGCTTAAAGTAGAGTTTATTTTAATTCTGTTTGTTGACCTGTAGGTGGGCTGGTCTAATAACCCTTTTCAGCCATAACCCAGGTTCAAGGAGCACAAAGAATATATGTGTAATTTTACACAGCTATTACTACAATTATATTTCCATAGGAATGTACTGTAAGCTCAATGAACAAAAATTTTAACAGTTAATAAAATTATATGCAGTAGTTACGTTAACAGTGACAAATTAATGGTAACCATTATCCATGTAACATTTGCAGGTGCATTCATTAATGAGATGCTTGCACAGAGCTAATTTGAAATTCTTAATTGTTGATAATACTTTTAATTAATTTTAGATAGATAATTCCAGATTGCAGGACCAAGATGATGAGCTTTTTCTCCCATTTTATTTTTAAAAGCTGACCTTAACAGTGTAACATTGTCATCTTGCCTACTTCTTAAAAACTAGGATTCTTCTCTCAATTGCAGTTTTGATCTCGCTGGTGGATATTATCCTAGGTTTAAGTTTTTAAAAAGTAAGCAGATGAGCAAGAAGGATGTCCTATTGTTAACTGGCAGGGAATGTAGCTCTTTAAAAAGGTTGCAGTGGTGTGTGAGGGAGTCTGTTAATAAAGCATATATGAAGATCTGGTTTTCCACAGTTTGCGTTTTATATGTATTGAGTGCTATTTCTTAGTTTTATGATGTAAATAAAGGAGGACTTGTAATTATACGTTGCTTCTATTGCTAGTATTAATTTGTATAATGCGTTTTTAACTGAAGGTGTGGAATTTTTGAGGGTAAAGGTAACCAGATTATGGTCAGACTTTATTAATGATGGACTGACTATGGGATGGGAGCAGAGTACTTCCCAGAGTGGGATGGTCACTTGATGAACTTTTGTCCCACAAAAAGGCATAATGGGGACAGCAAGAGTTTTGTCCCGTATATAAAATTCCTTGAAGCAAGTTGGGACTGTTGATCATTTCATGCCAGGATTATACATGCTGGATTCTTCCAGAGTGACATCAGTAAAGTACCAGTCGTCAAACTCAGTTATTTTTCCCTGTATCTAAGAATCATTTTAGGTGAAGGGTGGTTTCCACTTAGCACCAGTGTGTTGCTGTTAGCTGAAGCTAGTGTAGTAAGTGCCAGTATATCTAAGAGGTTTTCGTGACAGGTCATTTATCCTCACATAGATTACAATCTTGTTGATAGAGGAGAGGGTCTTTATTGTCCTAGATATGCCCATTGTCTTAGCTCTTGGGAATCAGCTATCACCCTGTCCTGGTCTAACCTGGTGAGTGTGGAATCAATGTGCCTGAAAATTGAGTTACCAGTATCTAGAATGTTTCCAGTAGTGAATTATGCTTATCAGACCTGTGAGTGTTTTGCTGTTTGTGACATTTTGGTTTTGATATGAAGATATGTAGAGCAGGTATAATAAGAGGTTTGCACTGATGTCTAGTCTTAGAGTTCAAGGAGGCTTGGCTAGAGAGTGTTTTGAGAGCGTCATTGTACTACAGTTTTATATTAGTATAATGATGTTACATTTGCATGGGTGGGGATGTGACAGTGCAATGCTCACTGCAAGTAGTGAGCTATGGAAAGTATTTGCACCTCTCACAGATGATATTTATGTGTATTAGTTCATTATCAGTGGAACATTTTTTCACTGTCTTAATATAAGTGTTAGAAGGCTGGCAATGGAAGAGGGCAAGTTTTCTAGTACTCCTTGATGCCTGATGCTAATATGTGAAAAGGATTCTGTTGGGAGTAATGGGGACCACGGATGTGAATATAGAAAGACTTGTTTGGAGAAACTATAGAAGTGCTTTTTTAGTAAGACCATGTAGTAGGATAGTAATACTGAAGTGACAGAGATACCTAGATAGTAGTGTTTATGAACTGGTAAAGTAGACTGTTTGCTCACAGCAAGTAGTGCCTGTTCATAGCTCAGTGCAGTTTTAGCCCAGATCACACTCACTCTTGGCATCTGATCAGTGAAGGCAAATATGAAAGTAGTACTTGACTACAGGGAAGAAATGGAGCTGTGCTTGTTACTCGCTAATCAACTACACCTATGTCAGCAGTGCTGAATGCAGTATGTAAAGTAAGAAGAAAAGAGAACCAGTGACGGGCCATTTAGCCCACATGGACTATAGTCATGTTACTAGAGGAGATGGTGTTTAGTGCCCTTGGTACGTCCATTGTCTTAGCTCCTGGAAGACATCTGAGTGTCAGTCTGTCCTTGTCCAACCTGGTAAGTGTTGAATCTGTGCACCTAACAATTGAATCTCTTAATGTCTAGGATGTTTACAGTAGCAAAGGAAAATTACAAGTCATTCTTGAGGTATAAATTCATGCCAGTAGTGCTCACTACCTAAATATAGCAACAATTAGCCTACTTCCACTAGACCAACTAGGTCTCCCTCCAAGATGGCCAATGTACTAGGCTAGAAAAGGCTGTTGCTGAACAATTAACACTTAAAATTATATGTAAATCTGATAAGCAAGTAGTTTAAAATTGAAAGAACAGCAAAACTGTTTGAAGTGTAGTAATATAGTGCAAATAAATATTAACTGTGTTGGTCACTTGTAGTGACCAAGTGTAACATGACCCAGTTAGAAAGACAAATTATGCAAATGAGTTACGTCAGCTTTTGGTAATTGGTGTGAAAGGAAAGGAAAAATGGTGGTGTATTTCAGTATACTGTTCCTCCTAGGAAAAGTAATGCAAATGCTTCTTGTAGTGGATTGCGCAACATAAGAACCCTAATCCTCAACCTCTGTCCTAAACCGTAACCCTAAATCTCTAACTCCAGACCTGAAACCCAAAGGTGCTGTGGCAGTGCTTACTTGTGCTAACAAAGGAGTACTGTATTGTGACTTCACAGGGTAGCCCCAATAAGTATTGTATATGCAGTATATACATGTAATGGTAATGAGCTAGCTACATGAGCAGCATGCTATTTGATGTCCAGTTCTGGAGGGAAACTGATGGGAATACACCCCTTGTAGAGGAGGCCTCCTTAGTGTGTGTGTGTGTGTGTGTGTGTGTGTGTGTGTGTGTGTGTGTGTGTGTATTATTTATTGGCTGTTGATCCATTCCCTTGAAGCTTTGATCTCAATGGAGCCATATGATGGTCATGTACCTTTCACCAGTCATACATCCTGCTAGCTACTGGATTATTTGTCATGTTTTAGCAAACTGTGTTAATGTTGCTACACAACAACTGCCATTTTAGGTATTTTAGCTAAAGCTAGCAGTACTGAGATTTGTTGAACGTGGAGGCATGAGAGGTAGCTGTAAGCTTAGGTAAGGGGGACAAGAAAGGACTCCTTTGTAGTTGGAATACTGGTTTGATGTGGTGTTGTACTAAAATATGAATAAGCAATTGGGAATGCAATGGTTCTAGATCTTCAGGGAAGTACAGTTGTGTAAGCAAACTTAACAAAACAGTAGATGTTTTAATGGATAACTGTTCTAGTGGTCTAAGTTATTTGGGTAGATTCTCTCAGTTTAGAAACCAAAAAAAGGAGGAGGAATTAAGTTGATAATCCAGGAGCTGTTGGAAAATGGTCCTAGCAAAGCCTGTTCTGGACTTTGAAAAAAAATACAGTTTTGTAGTTCTTTGTAAACGTATGTGCAGAGGACCAAGTTTCTGCCTATAGAGTTACCTGTGGACATTCAGACTATTAAGAATTCTTCTCCCCTTTTTTTTGTGGGGGGGGGGTTCTGGAAAAAAAAGGCAGGGAGATTAATGGATGGGCTGAAGGTAAACTCAGAAACCCCTTTAGGCACGAAAGAAGTATTAGTTCTTAAAGAAACTGTCTTTGTGAAAAAATGTTTCATGAGCTATACTGATGAAATCTGAGAACTCCTGCATAAATGTTTCCATGTAGTCTTGTGCATCTTACACAAGGATGAATTTGCATTTTACTCCTGCACTTAGGACATATCCAAAAGACTTGTGTTTAGGCTGCTGTGTATTAACGGCATTGTGGGAGAGTTGCCAAAACAATGACATTGTATGCTGTGCAGGGGTGGAATGCTGTCTCGTATAGCGCTTACAGGTACCATCTAATCATCTGACTACCTGTTGTGTATTTAACCCCAATTTCAGATGCAGGTGTGTGGGTAAATGGCTATAGCAGGACAATATGAGGATAAGATTGGATACTGTATCTGAAATATCAGATAAACTTAGTTCTGGCGGAAATTGGTACATTCAACTTTTTAAATGGCGTGATACTTGAACTGCTCCAAATAAGTATCCATGTATCACCTTTATTGACTATCATATGAACTGTTACAAAAAACTGACAGGAAATGTAGATGTTTTATTCTGTTAGCTGTAAAAAAAAAAAGTGGACAATGCTTCTTCTTTCAAGCTTTCTGCTTTGAGGAGTGGTGTTGAATTTCCTTAGACTGAGGAAAAAAACTTGAAATAGTTTATTGTAACATTTGCTAGATTAGCAGGTGATACAATCATGTCATGTATAACTTTGCAGCCATCTGTTAACACCATCTAGGAATTTCATGGAGTCTCAGAACCTCTAAGCTGTTTTGCAGCACGTAGAATGGATAAGGGACTATTGAGACTGTCTACAGTTTAGGTGCTTCAGAACTATTTTTGCCATAAAATGTTTGAGGTATTCATTGTTACTCTGCATATGTTCATAGGTTCAGACAGAACATCCTGGAAATTAATAAATGTTTTTGCCTTTGCATCACCTTAGTTTCAGGCATTCTAGCTAGTATTGTTAGAATGCTGTAAGTACTTTTAAAAATGTTCATTAGATGAATATGAGGCTATATTTGCACAGTTATGTGGTATATAAATAGTATTTGATATAATTTACATCAACAATTTTCACATAATATGGCACATATGTATACATTATTTTATCTGATACTCTAACCCAGATAAGACCTGTAGAAAAAAAATAAAACATTGAATCAGTAGGAGCTACCCAGTTAAGTAATGTTGTATGCATTCTAAGGTAATTTTTTCAGATACTTTCTCCTCAGTAGGCCTCTGCAGTGGATTGTAAGTAAATAGAAAGGAGAAACTGAGAAAAACATAACACTGCCTTTGCCTGTAGTTTAATTGGAAAGACACTGATGGTTTACTTGTCATTTTAATTTACTTTTTTCTTTGTGTAGATGTTGAGAATAATCTCTGTAAGTAATTGCAATAGTGTAATGTTTGTATGATGATAGCTTGGCTAATTCCAATTTCAGAAGAAGGCGTAGATTGAATCCTGCATCATAAACACCCTCCTGCCTCAGTCTTTGTATTCCTGCACTGTCACTATAATAAAGGTATATTTTTTATTTATTTTTATTTTTATTTTACATTTGTTGACCGGGCTAGTCTAGCTGGAGATATTTCCATTTTCAGTAGAGGCCCGGGGAGAAAAGCTCCACAGTAAGTACAATAAAGGAAAACATACTTGTGTTTTAAAGAAAGTTTGAAGAGAGAAAAACTAACAACTCTACAGTTACTTATTATTACTAAGTGAGTTAATTACTGACTCACACAGTCCATAAAGTAAAACAAAAAATACCTATACAAACATAAAATACTAAGTATGATAAAGATATTAAATGAAATAATTACTACCACACACAGTTAAAGTCCAAAGACATTGTATAAAGTTAAAAATGCTTTGTAAGATATTGATACAGGTAGGAAGTAAGAGAAAGGAGGGCTAAGAATAAGGGAAATTAGAAGTGATTAGCTATAGAAAGGGGAGCAAGTAAGTAGGTAAGAAGTAGGAGATAGTTTTGAAGTAGAGTATAAGTAGTGGAAAGTTAATCAGGTTTACTACAGGTGCACAGCCAGTGATTTTGGAAGTGCAGTTTAATGTTTTGTTTGAAAAGAGGTAATGATGTAATCTTTGTTATGTTGCTAGGAAGTAAATTCCATTTTGTACCTACTGAATTGGTAAAAAGTGAGTCACCAGCAGTGTTATTTGATTTTATAGAACTAGCCAATAGTTTACTGGAGGAGCGAAGAGTGTTAAGATTATTATAGGGGATTATGAGTTGAGAGAGTATAGGGGTGTTCGTAGGTTGGTACAGAATTTTATGGGCAATAGTGAGTTGTTGGATTGCAAGATAGTTATGAAATTCTGGCCAGCCTAGTGGTTTCAGGTTGAGACAGTGATGTGTTCTGTAGGGGTTCCCTGTAGCGAAGCGAGCAATGTTATTATAGCAGGTAGCCAATTTAGAAAGGTTGTTTTTCTTAAGGTTGGTGAAAATGGGAGAAGCATAGAGAAGAGTGGAAAGCAGATGGGAGTGAGCAATCCTAGTTCTAGAGGAAGGTGTTAGAAATGGTCTAATATGATATAAGGATCCTATTTTCCTATTGACAAGTTTTATGGAGTTGTTAATGTGTTGGTTGAAAGAGAGATTATTATCAATTGTAATACCTAACAGTTTAGTGGTAGAGTCAGGAGAGATGATAGTGGCAGTGTTAGAGGAGATGGTGAAGTTTAAAGGGGGGATCCTGGATGTGGGGTGAAGAGGAGGAGTTTAGTTTTTTTAGCATTTAGTAAGAGGAATCGACTAGAGAAGCATGTTTGATGGTATTAAAGACTTTTGAGTATGAGATCTAAGTTCTGAGGTGGATGATGCAGAGCAGATGAGTGTAGAATCATCAGCATATTGAATGCAAGTAGCTTGAGGGATTATATTTTGGAGATCATTAATGAAGAGGAAAAGAGAAGTGGGCCGAGAATAGAGCCTTGAGGAACTCCGATAGAAACAGGCAAAAGAGAAGAGATGTGGTTATTCCAGAGAACAGCTTGTTTTCTGTTAGTGAGATAAGAAGTAAACCATCTAATGGCAGGGATATCAAAAGATAGGGATTCAAGAGTATTGATTAATAAAGAGTGATTAACCATATCGAATGCTTTGGAGAGGTCAATGAAGATGGCAGAAGAGAGTAGGTTGTTGTTACGTTTCCGGTTAATAGTGTCTACGAAGGAAAGGAGGGCAGTAGTAGTACTATGATATGGTCTGAAGCCATGTTGACAGTTGGCTATGATGTTGTGGAGAGAGAGGTGTTGTACAAGCTGATGGTGTATACATTTCTCCATTATTTTGGCCAAAGGAGAAAGGAGAGCAATAGGTCTATAGTTAGAGTAGTCAATGGAGTTACCCCCTTTATGGAGTGGGATGATGTGAGAGACCTTCCATAAATCAGGGATGATACCTTCTTTGATTGTCCTATTTATGAGAATAGAAATAGGATATGCGATAGCCTTGGCAGCTTTTTGTAGAAAGAGTGAAGGTAACTTGTCAGCAGAGGGGGTACAAGGTTTTAGTTTGAGAAGGAGTCTGTGTATGTAAGATGTAGCGATAGGATGTAGAGAGAATTTAAAGGCAGAGTTTATAAAGTTACATGTTGGGTGTGAGTTATTAGCGTTCAATTGATTAGCAAGAGCTTGTATAGTTTCAGTGAAAAAAGAGTTAAAAGCATCTGCAGTTTGTTGAGGGGTATCAGGATCAGCATTAAGTGGGGAAGGTGTTTTAGAACTTCCTGGGGAGAGGAGTCTATTGACTGAAGACCAGAAAAGTTTTGAATTATTATGGTGAGTTTGTTGTAGATTGAAGTAGAATTTCTTTTTATCAGCTATTATTGCCTTTTTGGTTAGATTTCTAAGCTGGCGGAAGTGTAGAAGATCAGGGTTATTTCTGTGTGATCTCCATGCGGCCCAGACTTTATTTCTAGTGAGAATAAGTTTTTTGGTATCATGGGAGAGCCAGGGGGCAGCATTAGATTTAATTCTAATGCTACGTTCAGGAGCATGTAAGTCAAGAATGGATAAAAAAGTAGAGTTAAAGTATATTACTGCATTTTCAAGAGGGAGTGTTTTTAAGGGGTTCCAATTACATGCACTAAGTTCAGACTGAAACAGTTCTGGATTGAAGTGTTTGACGGTGCGTATGTTTCTTGTAATGCAGGGGTTTACACAATCAGCCTTTTCCCTTGTTATGAATGTTAAGGAGTGATCGCTAACATCATCTGGCAAAGTTCCTACTTTGTAACTATCTTTGACTTTATTTATAAGAATCCAGTCTAAAATGCTTTCTCTATTACTATGTTTGTTGAGCCTAGTAGTTGAAGTAATGGTTTGGATAAAACCATGGAGGTTGATATGAGAAGAAGGATTATCAGCAGTAATGCTATTCCAGTCTATGTTCAGGTCACCTAGGATGATAGTTTCTTGGGGATATGTGGCAGATATCCAGCTAAGGTAATTTTCGAGGATTGGTATGTTATTACCAGGTGGTAGGTATATACATATAATATAAAGGGATTTTTTGGAATTTAATTGGAGTTTAGAAATGATTGCTTCTACCTTGCTAACTTGAGTTGGAGAGGCAGGAAGGGTAGTAATATTTAGATGATTTTTATAAAGAATTGCAACTCCACCACCTTTACGGTTGGGACGGTCAAGTCTTACCATATTGTAGCCTTGGGGAGTAATCTCAGTGTCTTTAGTGGAGGGCTTTAGCCAGGTCTCAGAGATGCAGAGAATGTCAAATGAGTGTAAATGAAGGAGGGAATGCACGTAGGGTATTTTGTTGTTTATGCTTTGGGTATTAAGATGTCCTATTAGGAAGGTGTTATTGAGTTTGGGTATGGACATTAGGGGAGAGGAGAAAGTTGGACCAGGGTTAGGGTGGATATCTCCAGCTTGAAGGTTAAGAATGATAGGTTTCATAGTGAGGTTCCATTTTAGAAAGGTTAGAAATTTAGTTTTGTTATCAGAAGGCAAGACATATTTGAGATGTGACAGTCGGTGGAATCTAGGTAGTTGATAGTTAGGGGTAGAAGAAGTATATGGATATGAATTTAGAGGATTGAGCAATGTTGTAGTGTGTTTATGTGGATTGAAAGGTTGGACATACAATGGTTTCTCATAGAGGGATAGGAGGTAAATTGAGCATAGGGTGGAAACTAGTAGGGTAGAGAGTACAATCTGGGTTGGCAGGTAAGGAGCCATAGAGGAAGTAGAAGTGTTTGTGAAAGGTAAGAGAAGTATGAGAGGATAAAGTAAAAGGTGTATTTTATTGTAGAGTAGAAGTATAGAACAATGTAGGAAAGAAAAGAGATAGGTGTAAAACAGAGATAGAAGTACAATACAAGAGGTAAGTCTTAGTGTAAAAGGAGTATAATAAGGAGGTGTAAGTGGAAGAAATAAAGGGTAGAAATAGATAGAATAAGTGTGAGTGTATGGCTGAGAAAGGGTAAGGGTGGGTGTGGTAGGAAGTTAGAGTGGGAAGGAGGAGGATTGGATGATTAGAGTAGGGGGTGTGTCCAGGGAGCTTTAAGTTTAGGACCCCTGGGGGTGGGTGGGAATTGGGGGTAGGGAGGGGAGCGGAGCGGGTAGAAACAGGTAGTCAGATGGTTAGACAAGAAACAATCAGCAGAGCTAGATACTGAGGATAAGATTGGTAGTGAGGAGTAGGTAAGAGCAGAGATAAGCACGGAGTCTGAGATGGAGAAGGTTACAGACAGTAGTAATAAGGGTAAGGAGAGAGTATAAGGTAAGGTCTGGGAGGTCCAAAAGTTAGTTAAGGAAAACAAGAGAGCAGAAGGTAAAACAAGAGGTGAAAGCTGGTAAAGGGTGCCACCTAGTGGCTGGGTCCACTATTGCAGGTGAGATAGAGGGGGAGTAAGCTAGTTATAGAACTGGGAGGGGGTGACTGCAAGAAATAGGAGATGTAGTGAAGGTAAGGAGGCAGGTGATAGTAGTGCAAGAGGGGGGGTAGAGACTGCTGGCTGTCCTGGCCTAATGCCTAAGTTATAACCCTTAAAGGGTTTGGTACAAAGGTATACAATAGTTCACAATGTTCTTAGCAGGTTATGGAGACCAGTGACATACTTTCTTATTTTTCTTGAAACAGGATGCAGGGAAATTAAGCTGCTAGATGCCACTGAAGTGATTCTGATAGGATTCTTTCCACAGGCAAGTTGGTTTCAAGAGACTAGTGCAGGTAATAGCACAGGAGGAATATGGAACTGAGAGGAGGGAGAAAGAGACAAAGTGGTGTAGGGGAGGGAAAAAAAAAAGGAGTTAGCAATTGTAAAGGTAGGACTGGTACTACTTCACAGTAGAAAACAAACACAGACATAGATAGCAAGCAAATACTTATTCCCTTAGGAGTAGCAGCAATAGATGTAACATTTAAACCAACAGTTCAGCAAATTAATGTTGTAGCATGTCACAGCAGATAGCATAGACACTAAACATATAAAGCAAGCATGTAAATATTCCCTTAGAAATAGTAGCAGTAGATATTACATTTAAACCAGCCGTACAGCACATTAATACTAAAACAGGACACTGTTTCCAGGCTCAGAAGGACTACCATCTACATGTAGGATATCAGCTATAAAGCATACCCTATTTATTAATAGCAATCTTAAAATCAGCAGTTAAAAACAAGCAATAATATAGCTAAGCTTTGTTGATAGGTTCAGCAAATCATTTATCATATTTGATACGTAATCTATAATAAGAAGGTTACTACAGAAAAATACAATACAGTAGATAAAGTCCGGGATAGGACAGTGCCAGACTATAGAGGTATAGGATGCAGCAATAAAGTAGGCACAACACCATGAGTAGTCTTAAGTTTGTGAAGTGGAGGGGGTATGTATCAGTAAGTAGAACCTATTCCCATCTGGACCATTAGATCAGATGATCAGATGGATACATTCAACCTACTGTGTAAATTGAGATTACACAAAACTCAGAAAATAGTACTTTTCTAAGGGGAGGCTCCACAATTGCACATCCTCAAAGCAAGTGAAAACACCTCAGACTGGCAATGTGTTTTTCACAGAAAAAAATTGTAGCCTGAATTTAGCAAAGTAAATCCAAGCATATGAAGTCTTAAAAAAAGAGAGAGAGAGAGAGAGAGAGACCAAAAACAAACATTTTCCCAAAATGAAGAAGTCCAGACCACCAAACTAAAGCAAATATGAGCAGTTTTGTTACTAATAATACTTATCCATATGCTTTGGATAACTCTTGGTTAAACATGTTAAGGATTTAGCTGTAATTGTTGAGTCATCTCTCCTTCTCTGTGTGTGTCTCTCTCTATCCTGACTCACATGTGAATTGTGTTTAGACATGTCTAATAGACTATTTTAAGCCCTTTTCATTTTGGGACAGAGTTGTGATAGCTGAACGTAACTAACTTTACCAAACATTTACCCTATAATATAATACTGTAGTTTCTGTTATTTGCTGGGGACGTCATAGCTGGTTAAGCCTGAATGGGTTCAAAGAACATATAACAAACAAATATAGTTGGATGTGAATCCTTATCGTATGTAAAGTGTCTTCAAAATGTATCACTTTATTCAATAGATTATAGGCTGTTAAGGGATAATTTTAATTTTGGTGTAAAAGTGTACAGAGGTATAAGTATTTTCTGTGATGTTGGGAGTTGACTGTCTCAGCCACAGTTTAAATACTAGGAATAATAACTTATTAGTTCATTTACCTAGTGTTCATAGGTTGGTACTAGGCTATCAGCCCTAGGGCCTATACAAGCCTAGCCCTAGATTGGGGATAAATTTTCTAAGCTTGTTTCCTGCCTTTCCTGTAAGTCATCTAGTCCAGATACAGATTTGCTGTATCCAGGACTGTTTGTAAGCTTCTGAGCACCCAAGCCTTTCTGTGTTGGAGGGAAGCCTTCTAGCTTAATTTTGTTTATTAGAACTAGCCAGTTTTCTAGTTTCAGCACTCAAATCTGTTTCTTTGAGCTCAGCACTTGTTCAGAAGTCATTGTAAGCACTCAATAAGCTACAAATTACTACAGCACTCAACTTTCCTCACTTGTCTAGAGGAAAACAGTTTTTAGAATTTAATAAATAAGCACCTATCCAGGCATGTCTAAGGGTCCGCTCCCGGTGTTTTCTCCTGTCTACCTGATTAATCTGGGCATCTTGGGGCAATGCAGCAATTGCCTCATGCACACAGACAACCCTCTCCTCCTACCACCCAACACTACAACCTGTGAGAGATGCACTTATATAGCCAAAATGGAAGCAAAGCTCTCTTCACCCAAGACTGGACTAGACAGTGAAGAGGAGAAGGTAAACACTTGCATCACACCAAACTCATCACATAGTCCCTCAAAACCTACACCACCAAAACACACACATAGAAACACAAAACACACACCCACATTTGCGGAGGCTCTGAATAAAAATCTACCCAAGGAACAGGGACCTCCAAAGCAGAAACGCAAGCAACCTCCACCCCCCAACACAACCCAAATGACACATAGCCCACAAACTCAGTGTGCCACTCAACCACAGCACATAAGGCATAACAACGTACCCAACACTCTAGTCATTGGTGACTATAGTCAGGCACACTGATGCTCCACTCACCAGGCTAAACAAGGAGAAAGTTACTGTCAGCTGCCTGTCAGGTGCCAGGATCCGCCACATAACGCACGCAGTCAGGTCACTCCACAGCAGGTACAAATATGACTGTCATTGTCCATGTTGGTGTGAATGACCTGAGACGCACCTCCCTGGACTACATGAAAAGAGAGATGGAGGAGTTGTCCAATCTTGTAGCCCAGGCAGGTATGACCCATGCCCTGAGGAGCATCCTGCCATCACCCAGAATGATACCACAGTACAAAGACAAAATGACTTCAACAATTGGCTAAGCTTCTGGTGTCATTCTAAGGGGATCCAGTATCTGTCTGCCTGGGATGACATGATCGACAGACCACAATGCTTTGCCAGAGATGGCCTGCACCTGTCGCCCTTGGGATTCTGGATACTGGCAAAGGCTCTTGCCACCCCTAGAGTGCCTTTTTTAGGCAAGGTCCAAATGACAAATTCACCACCGTAACCGGTACAAGCAAGCAAAATCTGAGGGTAATGCTATTTAATGCTAGAAGTCTAAACCTCAAAATGCACTCACTCTAGGCACTCCTTAAAATGGAGAACATCGACATCTATGCAGTGACAGAGACCTAGTTCAAGGCTCCAGAGAGTACCCCTGCATTACCAGGCTATAATTCATACCACACCTTTCGGTCACCTAACCTGGACCGAAACACTAAAGGCGGAGGCGTGTCCATATTCATCTAGGATATCCACACCTTCAGGCTAGTTGCTCAGCATAATGCAGCCGAGATTATCCAAGTGCAACTAACTCTGGTCAAGATCGCAATCCAAAGTGTAGCTTGCTACAGATCCCCCACCATGCCCCAGGATTTCTACTCCTCATTTCTTGATACACTGGAAAATATTAGGGTACAACTTAACAACCTAATAATGGGCAATTTCAACTACCCCACCATTAACTGGGAAAAGTACTCATGTACCAACTCTTGTTCATAGGTAGGTACTAGGCTATCTGCCCGAAGGCATTTATAAGCCTAGCCGGAATGTGTTGGCTTTCACCACCCCCTTAGATTAGTTCCCTGTACCTCTGTCCAGCAGAGCCATTGAAGTGATCCCTGGGGTAAACTTTCTGTTTCCCATCCACTCGTCAAGGTTTCTCTTGAAGAGGGTTAGCGAGAAGCTCTGCCTAATGTAAATTGGAATCTTGTTCCAGAGCATGGGAAGTCTCTGGGACAGGAAAATATCCCTCCAGCACATCCTATTTATTGTTGTGGTGAGATTTAGATCCCTGGAGTGCGTGGCTCGAGGGGATATGGTTTTCTTTAGGTGGAGCATGTCCATCAATTCTGGGTTGGACATGGCCTTATATGTCAGGCAGAGATCACCTCTGAGTAGGCGGTATGCAACCGAGTACAGCTGGAGTTTCTTCAGTCGAGCTGCATAGGGCATCTGCTTGAGGCCAGTGATCCTCTTGGTGAAGAACTTCTGTGGTCTTTCCAGTTGTTTCAGGTGTCTTGTAAGGTACATCCCAAATCGGGCATTGTACTCTATGATGGGTCTGATGAGTGATGCGTAGAGGGGCCCAATGACCTCTTTCGATCTGGATGCAAACCCTTTTGTGATTAGGTGGGCCACATAGAAGGATTTTCTAACCACTTTGGCAGTGTGATTATCAAAGGAGAGGTTATTATCTACTTGGGTCCCCAAATCCCTTATTACGTCTTCCGTATTTAGGAGGCTACCACCTATGTGGTAGTTTGTGGGTACTTTGTTTTTTCCAAAGGGGATGACAATGAACCTTTTGGCATTTACCTTGAGACCATGGTTTTGACACCAGGTATCTGTCTCAGTGAGACCCTTTTGGAGGATGTCGGTGTCAGCTGGAGAGTCAGTTATAGCCCCTAGTTTGCAGTCGTCTGCGAACTTGGTGAGCCATAGTCCTCCTGTGCTTGCCTGTACCTCTGAGAAGTATATGCCGAACAGGAGGGGTCCTAGGACTAAGCCCTGGGGAACGTCACTTGTAACTGGTTTAGAGTCAGACCTAGCTCCTGCAACTCTTACCATGTGGGTTCTGTCCGTGAGCCAGTTGGCAACCCATCTCGTGACGTAGGGGTTTATGCTCAGGCTGGCAAGCTTGTTTATAATACGTGAGTGGGGAATGATGTTGAAGGCCTTTGCGAGGTCTAGATAGGCTGTGTGGACCACCTTTCCCTCGTCTATAGCCTTGGTAACTGTCTCAAAGAAGTCTACCAGGTTTGGGAGGCATGATCTGCCCTTAACAAAGCCGAAGTGGGTTGGGTCCAGTGTGTGGAGGTTTCCAATGTCTCTGTTAATGAGATCCACGATGATGTGCTCCATAGCTTTGCAGACCAAGCTAGTCAGGCTTATAGGGTGATAGTTCCCGGGGGTCCGTTGTGGCTCCACCTTTGTGGAGCGGTATAACTGTTGCTGTGCGCCACTCTGTGAGCACGTAGCCTGTGGAGAGGCTGAGTTTAAACAGTGTGTTTTAGGTGAGGGGTTAGTTAATCTTTGAGCTCGTTTAGGACGCAGCCTGGGACACCGTCTGGTCCCATTGATGCTGTGTTTTTGGCTTTGGAGAGGGCTGTTTTAACCAGAGTGTCTGTGATTTCAGGGGCGCTACATTCTTCTGGTATAGTTATGGGCCCTTTTGGGGGTGAGAGGGGGGTGAAGTTTGCACTGAACCTGTCTGCCAGGATGTTGGCTATATCGGTCGGTTCAGTTTATTTTGTGTCATTCTGCACTAACTACGAGCAGATCTGAGAATTGCCACTTAGATTATTGACATAGCTAAAGAATGCTGACATAGCTAAATAATGCCTTGTGGTTATCTTTGGAGTCCATGGCAATTTTTCTTTCGAAGCTAGCCTTGGATTATTTTATGAGGGAACGTAGTTTCTTTCTGATACTGATCAGGGATGTCTTCTCTTTTTGAGATTTTACTCCTTTTCTGTACTAGTTTCCTCCTTCTATTGTATAGCTTGTTTATGGCAGGGGTCCACCAGACTGGTTTCCTTTTCTTGGAGGAGTGAGTCTTGATTTTGTTTGGGATAGCACGATCCATGCATTCTTGTAGGTGCCCATAGAGTGCATTAGTAAAGGATTTTTCAGCTTGGACAGCGTTATCCTTTAGCATGGGGGCTTTGAAACTTCCAACCTCAGTCTTAAGTAACGTGAAGTTTGCTTTTGAAAAGATTTTCATGGTGGTTTCTTTGACCAGGGGTGGTAGCGGAATGTGGATATCCAGAGTGATTAGTTTATGGTCAGATCTAACCAGCGAGGGGTTGACCTCCAGTGTAGAACACCGGTTGCCCATGTTGGTGATGACCAGGTCCAATATGTTGTCACCTCTAGTGAGGGTGTTAACCAGTTGGTCCAGGGTGTTTGAGTTTATAAATTCTAGGAAATGTTGGGCCAGGGAGTTCGTACTTGAGTAGTTCTACCAGTTAATATTTGGATAATTGAAATCACCCAATATCAGGGTGTTTGGTAGGACCTTTATGTTTCCCAGTGTTTCCAGGAATGCGGAGTGGGGGTCCTGGGACATGGTGGGTGATCTGTAGCAAGCTATAATTTGAATAGGAGTTTTGCCTGTTGTTAGTTGCACATGGATGATCTCTGAAACATCGTGCTGTGCCACTAACCTGGAGGTGTGGGTATCCTTGACGAATATGGATACTCCCCCGCCTTTTGTATTTCGGTCCGGATTTTGTGGCCAAAATGTATGGTATGAGTTGTAGCCTGGTAGTGCTGGGGTGCTCTCTGGAGCCTTAAACCAGGTTTCTATTACTGCACATATATCGATTTTCTCCATACTGAGGAGTGCCTCGAGTGCGTGCGTTTTGATTGAGCAGCATTACCCTCAGTTTTTTGTTACTTGTGCTATTTACGGCTGTGGGTTTGTCTTTTGAGCCTTGCCTAAAAAAGGCACTATGGGGGTGGCAAGAGCCTTGGCCAATATTCGAAAGCCTAAGGGTGACAGGTGCAAGCCATCTCTAGCAAAGCAGCGTGGCTTGTCGAGCATGTCATCCCACGCTGACAGACACTGGATCCCCTTTGAATGACACCAGAAGCTTAGCCATTTGTTGAAATTGATAATTATTTCTCTATACCGTGGTATCATTCTTGGTGAAGGCAGGATGCTCCTCAGGATCAGGGTCATACCAGCCTGGGCTACGTGATCAGAGAGCTCCTTCATGTCTCTCTTCATGTAGTCCAGGTAGGTACGGCTCAGGTCATTCACACCAACATGGACAATGACAGAGTCATATTTGTACTTGTTCTCGAGTGACCTGTGTGCTTGTGTTATGTCGCGGATCCTGGCACCCAACAGGCAACTAACAGTAACCTTCTCCTTGTTCAGCCTAGTGAGTGGGACGTCAGTGTGCCTGACTATAGAGTCACCTATTACTAGTGTGTTGGGCATGTTATTTTGCCTTAAGGGCTGTGATTGTGTGGCACAATGGTTTTGTGAAGTATGTGTTTCATGGTTTGTGTTGGGGGGTGGAGGTTGCTTGGATGTCTGCTTTGGAGGTCTCTGTTGCTTTTGCAGGTTTTTATTTAGAGCCTTCAAGTATGTTTTTGTGTATTTATGTGTGTTTTTTGCCAGTGCTGGTTTCATAGGTCTATGTGAGACTGGTGGTGTGATGCAAGTAATTTCCTTCTCCTCTTGACTGCCTGGTCCAGTCTTGGGTTGAGAGAGCTTAGCCTCCAGTTTGGCAGTATAACTGCATCTCTCACATGTATTAGTGTTTGGTGGAAGGAAGAGAGGGTTGTCTGCGTACATAAGGCAATTGTATCATTGCCTCAAAATGCCCAGATTTCACCAGTTGGACTGGAGGGTACACCTAAAACTGCCCTTTGGACATGCCTGGATAGGTACAATGAACTGTTTTACTGATTGGCTGGTAAGGTCGAACAGAGAGCCTTGTCCTTCTCTACAGTATAGGGGGGTCTAATGCTAAGGTTTATTAGTGCTTGCTATGAGTTTTGGGCAAGTGCAGGGATGAGAAGTGAATGATTTGAGTGCTTAAGTTGAAAGTTTGTCTAGTTCCAAGGGAAAAATTGAAGAGTAGACTTTGTGGAGCCGGGAATAGTTATGCCCTAGCTAACCGGCGCTGCCCGCCGTGCAAAGCCATGCAAATACGGGTTTTATAGCAGGGAAATGGAAGAGATAGAAATTAGCCCGAAATGGCCAATAAACTACTAATTACTGGGCTGAAACCACTCCTCCAGCGACAGATAGGCTGCTCAAAGCTCTGTCTCTCACAGTAAACTGAGAAACTTCCTTCTATCCAAGTAAGGTATGGGCAAACACAGAAACCTGTAACACAGCCCTGAATTCAGCACTAACCTGAAAACTGGACTAAACTAGCTTAGAAAGGTGGGAAAACAAGTATATTTTTTTTGGGGTTTTTTTTGTTTTTTTTTCCAGAAAATAAAGCAGATACAATCAAAAAAACACTAAATGCACAGAAATGGCTATCACACTTGAGTGTGTAGCCTACAACAGTTAAACAGGTAATTTAAACACAAAAACAACTTTGTTAAAGTGCAGGCAGTAAAATAAGTACAATATGTAGCTGAAACAAGCTGTTTAAATCACAGAAACTCTAGAAAATCGGCATTTTAGGCGGAATTAGCTAAAGGCAGCAAGAAAATGCAGAAAAATTATACTTAATCACTCCAAAGTCTTTCTTGTCTCTGCTGCTGTACAACTCTGCAGGGCACCAGGCAGGTGCTTGCTGAGCTATATACTAGCACAAAAACCTTGCAGCGTTTTCTGGAATTCATAAATTCCACCGCCTTGGATCAACTTATCCACACCCCCTGGTGGGGGTGTGGATAAGTTGATCCAAGGCGTTTTCTGGAATTCATAAATTCCACCGCCTTGGATCAACTTATCCACACCCCCACCAGGGGCAGCAATATCCTAGACCTGCTCATTACCAACATGGGCAACCGGTGTTCCACACCAGAGGTCAGTTCCTAGTTGGTCAGATCCGACCACAAGCTAATCACCCTAGACATCCACATCCCACCCCCACCCCCCATTAGGGAAACCACCGTAAAAAATTTCTCCAAAGCCAACTTCACACTTCTTAAGACAGAAGTGGCAAACTTCACGACACCCATGCTGACGGACAATAGAGGTACGACTACTGAATCCTATACAAATCCACTTTATAAGCACTTGAGTGCATGGATAGTGCAATCCCTAACAGAACCAATATGCTATCCTCCAAAAAAAGGAAGCTAATCTGGTGGTCCCCTGCTATAAACAAACTCTACAACAGAAGAAAGAAACTGTTGAAAAAAAAGAGTAAAATCCCATGATTGGAAGAACTCCGTGGTCAGCCTCCGTAAGAAGCTGAGATTCCTCATAAAATCCTCCAAAGTTGGTTACAAAAACAAAATTGCCACTGATTCTAAAGACAACCACAAAGCATTCTATAGTTATGTCAAGAATCTCAGTGGCAACACTCAGATCTGCAATGAGTTACAGCACAATGGCACTAAATATACAGAACCAACTGATATTGCCAACGTCCTGGCAGATAGGTTCAGTGCTAACTGTACCCCTCTCTCACCCCATAAAGGGCCCATCTCTATACCGGAAGAATGCAAAGCTCCTGTAATCATGGCTGCACAGGTAAAAAAACACTCTCAAAAGCCAAGAACACAGCATCCATGGGACCAGACAACATCCCAGGCTGCTTTCTACATGAACCACAGAACGAACTGGCACCCCACATAAGTACCATGTTCAGTCATAGCCTTACCTCAGGCTTTGTGCCCACTGAATGACGCACAGTAACAGTTATTCCACTCCACTAAGGGGGAGCCACCATTGACCCTGGGAACTACAGCCCCATCAGCCTGACGAGCCTGGTCTGCAAGGCTATGGAACATATCATCATGGAACTTATAAACAATAACAATGGTAATCTCCAAACTCTGGACCCTACCCAGTTTGTGTTTGTAAAAGGCAGATCATGTTTCGTAAACCTGATAGACTTCTTTGAAGTGGTCACCAAAGCCGTAGATGAGGGTAAGGTGGATCACACAGCCTATCTAGATCTCGCCAAGGCTTTCGACACCATCCCCCACTCTGGAATTATAGATAAACTCAATAAACTAGGTATAAATTCCTATGTCACAAGATGGGTTGCCAACTGGCTCACTGACAGAACCCACACTGTGAAAGTAGCAGACTCTAAATCCAACTTCAGACCAGTGACAAGTGGAGTACCATAGGGTTCAGTCCTGGGTCCTCTCCTGTTTGGTATTTACTTCTCTGAAGTACAGGCTAACACAGAAGGTCTTTGGCTAACAAAGTTCACAGATGACTGCAAACTAGGAGCCATTATCAAAACTCCTAACGATGTGGACATCCTACAAAAGGGCCTCACAGAGACAGGTGCCTGGTGTCAAAGCCATGGCCTCAAGCTGAATTCCAAAAAGTGCATTGTCATCCCTTTTGGTAAAAACTCTGTACCCATGAACTACCACATAGGCGATAGTCTACTTAACACCGAAAGTGTGATGAGACCTTGGGACACAGGTGGACAGTAGTCTCTCCTTTGATAATCACATCGCCACAGTAGTCAGGAAATCCTTCCACATGGCACACCTCAAAACAAAAGGTTTCTCATCCAGGAAAAAAGAGGTCATTGTTCCCCTCTACTTATCACTCTTTTGACCCATTATAGAGTACAACGCCCCTTTTGGTATGTACCTCACAAGACATCTACAACAACTGGAAAGGCCACAGAAGTACCTCACAAAGAGGATTACCAGTCTCAAACAGATGCCTTACGCAGACCATCTCAAAAATCTCCAGTTTTACTCTGTCACATATCGCCTACTCAAAGGCAATCTCTGCCTAACATACAAAGCTCTGTCAAACCCAGAGCTGTTGGAAATGCTCCACTTAAAGAAATCCCAATCCCTCCGAGCTACACGCTCTAGGGACCTAAACCTTGTCACCACAATAAACGGAACATGCTGAAGAGATAGATTTGTGTCCCAGAGACTTCCCATACTCTGGAACAGACTACCTATCTATGTCAAACAAAGCTCCTCATTAGCATTCTTCAAATAAAATCTTGATGATTGGATGGGAGATAGGAAATTCACCCCGGGGATCACTTCTGTGGCTCTGCTTGACAGGGGGACAGGAAAATAATTTTCTTGGGTGGCAAAAGCCAGGTTACCGTTTGGCTAGGCTTATATAGGCTCTAGGGCCAATAGCCTAGTACCTACCTATGAACTTGTGAACCTAGCTATAACAATTCCCTGGATATTTCTTCCCACAATATTTACTTCCCTGGATCCCTGTCTAGCAGGGCAATTGACGTGATCACCAGGATGAATTTCCTATCTCCCATCCAGTTGTCAAGGTTCCTTTTGAAGAGGGCCAAGGAGGCGCTCTGCTTGACATGTATGGGCAGTCTATTCCAGAGTATAGGGAGTCTTTGGGTCAGGAACCTATCCCTACAGCATGTTTTGTTCATTGTGATGACAAGGTTTAGATCCCTGGAGTTTGTGGCTCTGACGGACTGGGATTTCTTTAAGTGGAGCATGTTCAACAGCTCAGAGTTTGTCATGGCCTTGTATGTTAAGCAGAGATCGCCTCTGAGTAGACGATATGCCACAGAGTATAGCTGGAGTTTTTTTAGACGGTCAGTATAGGGCATCTGCTTTAGGCCTGTGATTCTTTTAGTGAGGTATTTCTGTGGCTTTTCCAGCTATTGCACATGTCTTGTGAGGTACATACCAAATGGGGCGTTGTACTCTATAACGGTCTAATGAAGGATGAGTACAGTGGGACAATGACCTCCTTTTTGTGGATGAAAATTACTTATTGATGAGGTGTGCCACATAGAAGGATTTCTTGACTGTTGTGGTGATGTGGTTATTGAAGGTGAGACCACTGTCCACCTATGTCCCTAAGTCTCTCATCACACTTTCGGTGTTTAGTGTACTGCCACCTATGTCGTAATTCATGGGTACATGGTTTTTCCTAAAGGGGATAACTATACATTTCTTGGCATTAAGCTTGAGCCTATGGCTCTGGCTCCAAGCATCTGTTTCTGTAAGGCCCTTTTGTAGAATATCCACATCATTTGGGGATTCAGTAATGGCTCCCAGTTTGTAGTCATCTGCAAACTTTGTTAGCCAGAGTCTCTTAGTGTTGCCCTGTACTTTAGAGAAGTAGATGCCAAACAAGAGCGGTCCCAGGACTGAACCCTGAGGTACTCCACTTGTCACTTGTCTGGAGCTGGATATGGAGTCGGCTATTTTTACACTCTTGGTTCTGTCAGTAAGCCAGTTGGCAACCCATCGAGTGACATAGGGATTTATGCCCAGTTTAGTAAGTTTATCTATGATTCCAGAGTGCGGGATGGTGTTGAAGGCCTTGGCGAGGTCCAGATAGGCTGTGTGGACTGCCTTACCCTCATCCAGAACTCTGGAGCCTGATTTGAAGAAGTCAGGTTCAGGAGAGAAGATTGGTCCTTCACAAACCCAAACTGGGTGGTGTCCAGTGTGTGAAGGTTGCCAATATCTTAATATCTGTTAATTCAAAATTGAAGTCTTCTTATTTCCATTTTAGGGTTGGAAGATTATGGAACACTCTATCTACATATATTAGGTGTGCAAATAGTTTACTAATGTTAAAAAGTTGTTGCATGCAGCACAGTCTAAATTAAAGCAAGCCCTTAATTGGCCTTCATAGACCCTGGGCTTGAAATACATCTCATTGAGTCATTGAAAATATTTATGTTCCTTGCATCTGATAAGAGGACTGCTCCTCAGTGGAAGTGTGGAAGTTGACAGCTAAAGATAGCATGTCTGTCCTGAAATATACTAACTTGATAGGAGTGTATATACATTTATAGTTTAGAAATGTGTTTCAGCAAATTGTGCTGTGCTTTCTTGTAGATATATTTGCTAGTCTGTGAAATAGTAAAGCACATTTGCTTGTTGTCTGTGGTGTTTATATGGAGAAGATAACATTTAGAAGACAGCCAAACTCAGGGAGTCGCTGGAGAACAATACTGCCTGCTGGTACTTGCTCGTCTGTTTGGCCAGCTTGCACTTCTGGAAAAATTTTTCCTGTTCATGTTGGTGTACTGGATAGCATACTAAGTCTGACAATTAAGACATTCGGGAAGCAATAACCTACATTTGTAGGGCTTGTACCTATGCTCTGCACTGCATGTCTGCCTTGGCTTTTTTTTTCCCATGATGCTTGTGGTTAGCCTGTTGGCCGCATCAGCATTTATTTGACCAATATGAACATTTTACGTCTTTTCTAGTTATTTCCTACAGTGCAGTGAGAACAGTATGTGACCTGACATGCTCAAAAGCCTGCTTAGGCTGTTAGTATTATTTTTCATATCGTTCTTGAGGATTGTTTTATTTAGGCTTCTTGCAGCAAATATAAGTGTGGGAAGCTGCTTTTAATTTGTCTTATGCCACAGCACCCTTTCCTCTTGTCACTGTTTTAGTGTCTGAAAATTCTGTTCTTTCTCTGAGCATTTCTAAAATAGAATTTTTCTTATTTCTCAGAGCATTTCTAAAACAGAAAGAAGGAAAATCAAGAAGAAAAACAAGGATAGAGCTGAATCTATTGTTTCACCTTCATTTTCTGATGTTCTAGCTCCTCAGCTCTGTTATGACCAACACCCCTCACCATCACCAGTGCAACTGGTTTTATGCAATTCAGATGATCTAGCCTCCTCGTCTTATTTGTTAATTAGACCCCTCTGCCTGATTTGTCCCGTAACTTGTATACTCCTTCCTTATGACTAGCATGTAACCAGGACTCTCCGCTGCAGTTAATGGGTTACAATCCCATTAATATAGTGCATTAGCCCACTAGGCCGCTCCGCTCTCCAATAAATGGGTAACCTCATCCCTAGCATTTTCATTTCTTCCTTTGTCCCATAAAAAAATCAGAGGCTCACCTTCCCGAGTATTTGATGAAATTTCTGCATGATGAATGCAATTTGTGTACCTTATTATTCAAATCTGCATCCAGCCATATTACATCTGCTTTTATCATCCTTGTGATTTATCAGGCTGTTTTTCCTCTGCCTGGCTTTGGATACTTTGCTTGGGGTGTGACATCACCTACTCCTCTTTCATCTGTTTCTACAAGTTTATCATTTGGCTTCTATTTGGATGGGCGTGAGACCTTTTTTGGCAGCTTAAATTGGAACTGATGTCACTTCCCTTTATGTGTACTCCAACCCCCCCCCCCCCCCCCACAGGCTGCAACTCTTTGACATCTGATCCAGCTGATATCGGGTCTAGCATGTGCTTAACGTGATGCCAGGTAAATCTTCTGGATATATTGAAAATTTTATCCCATCCTTTTTTCTTGGCTGCTAGGCCATTGGATGTTTTATTCATGAAGTAAAGGCTTTATCAAATTGTTTGATCTTGGTAATGTGTTTTGTTTTTGTTTTATTTCTATTCGTTTGGTGTATTTCATATTATACTGACCAGGCCTGACTTGAACAGATTTCATTCTGTAACATCCACCATGATGGTTTTATGAGTTGCCACCTCAGTAGTGTCCATGCTATCTATCACTAGTGCCATGTGCTTTATGAGGAGGATGATATAGACCCCCCAAAAAAATTCCCTCCTGAACATGTTCATAGGTTCTTTGGTATTTATTTGTTAATCTGTGAGCATCTTAAGAAGCCTAGTCTTTCAATCCCATTGTAATTTTTAACCCTTATATTTTCCATATGAAAAAAAACAGAAGTAAGCCATACACAGATATGATGGGAAATTTATATGTTTTCCCTATTCAGTGGGACAGAGGTGCCAAACTGAGGGTTAATTTGTGGTTACCCATCCATCCAAATTGTGTTTGAATAGAGTAAGAAAAGTACTTTGCTTTATGTGCAGTGGAAGACTGTTCCCAAAAAATGGTATTCTTTGTGATACAAACCTCTTGTTTGATACCAGTGGACTTGCAAATGTGTAATAATTCTGACGGAATAGGTTCAGTTGAAGCTGGATAACAGAGGCAGAAGCTACCTCAGAGTAGCCTATATGATACTGAGAAGAGTGACAAGTATTTGAGATGGTCTACATAATTTTACAATTTAGATCCTTGATTTTAAGTGAGAAGATATTGTGGTTATTCCCGTTGATGAGTGTTTGGACAGGTACATAGGAAAAGGGACTTTATACTCAAACTGAGTGCTGAGTACAGTAAAATAATTACATCCCTGGATCTGGATCAAAACAGATATGAGCTGTGCAAGTGGATGAGTGGTGATCAAAGGACATTTCATTATTGACACAGGTTCTATAAATGTAGGATCGATTTTTCAAGGGTGTATCACCAATTTGATGGTTACAAGTGGAGTCCCACTTGCCAAGGGATGTGATTATGTACTTCTTGGCATTTAGTTTTATTCCATGCTTTTTGACACCAGCTGCTTGTTTGGCATATGACCTACTGGAGGATTTTGGTATAATCTGGGGAGTTTATAATGGAACATAGTTTGCAGTCCTCAGCAAACATGGTCATTCAACCCTTAGCCTTGACCTCTGAGAGGTAAATGCCAAATAGAAGTGGCTTAAGGTCTGAACCCTAGGGTAGACTGCTAGTAGCAGGTCTATTGGATGAAGTAGGGCCACCCACCACAAATTCCTATGTTCTGTTTGTGAGCCAAGTTACTGTTCATCAAGTTAGACTGGGATTGACATTTAGCTGGGAGATGTTTATGTACAACACCAGGGTGTGTGTTGGTTTCTTAACACCTTTTTGAGGTCTAGATGTGTGGTGTGCACTGTTTTGTCCTTGCCTATTGCTTCAGTAGCTTTTTCAAAGAAGTCAACCAGGTTAAGTAGGCAGGACCCGCCCTTGAAAAATCTGAACTGGGTTGGATCAATATTCTGTCTGTAACCTATATCCTTTGTTATTAACTCCATAATGATCCTTTCCATAGCCTTACAAATGAGGCAGGTCAGGCCTGGGTCATTTCATGCCCCACCTTTGTGCAAGGGAATGACTGTTGCTGTCCTCCATTTATCAGACTTGAAGTCTATTTTGAGACTGATTAAATAGCTTCTCTAGGGGATCAGACAAGACATATTTCTGGCTGACCAGTAAACAGCCTGGTATGTTATCTGCACCAGAGACAGTGTTCTTGGCCTTGGGTAGAGCCTTAAACTTTTTTAGGAGATTTGATGGAGGAGTAGGTGTGGGTATGTGAGTTTTACTGTCATATTAACTGTTGCAGTACTCAATCTTACGGTAGCTGCTGTGCATGTAGCTTCACAGTGGACCAGTTTTCCAGAGCTCTTCCCTCCCATAGGTTTGACACAATCTTCATATATTTCCTAGCCTGGCAGAACTAGGGGAAACGTCCTCTGCCCTAGAGCACGGTGGGTAACTCCAACACTTAACCAACAACAGTTGGATATAATATTGCAGTGAACCGAGTCTAAAGTAGTAAAACCAAACCAAAGATCAAAACGTAGACTCCAGAAACACCAAGCCAAATATAAAGTGTTTAATCAAAGTGCAAATGTTTCAGGTAACAACCCTTCTTCAGTACAAAAGTAAAATACAATACAATCAACTCACATTCAAATACAAATCATGTGACACAGCTGTGATGCCCACCACTACTTCCAGTATGGGATTTCCACCAATGTGTGATGTCCCCTTTCTGGGCCAGTAATCAAGGAGTCTGAATCCTCACCACTGACACTGGAGAGGGATGTGCAAGTACTCACAAAGGTTAGATACATTCTACAAGGACTAGCTGCAATAAAAGTTTTAAATATATTTAATAATAAATAATAAAACAATATGAAAATACTGAATACATATTTACAGTAAACCACAAAGCTCAAATAGCAGAAAATATTGAAAACTTGTTTTTCATTATTTGTACGAGTCTGGCCATCAGTCTCTAAACTAAGCTTCACTATATACCTGACTGAATCTAGATGTGTGTGTGTGTGTGTGTGTGTGTGTGTGTGTGTGTGTGTGTATATATGTATATGTATGTGTGTGTGTATATATATATATATATATATATATATATATATACACACACACACACACACACACACAC
>NC_056739.1:708049310-708127596 GCF_019279795.1 Protopterus annectens | reverse complement strand
TGTAGATATATGTGTGTGTGTGTGTGTCTTGTTTGTGTGTGTATATATGCGTGTGTCTGTGTGTGTCTGTGTGTTTGTGTGTGTTTATATATCCGTGTGTCTGTGTGTGTTTGTAGATATGTGTTTGTGTTTGTGTGTGTATATGTGTGTCTGTGTGTGTATATATGCGTGTGTGTGTGTGTGTGTGTGTGTGTGTGTGTGTGTTTTATATATATATATATATATATATATATATGTGTGTGTGTGTGTGTTTCTGTGCGTCTCTCTATATATGAATGTGTGTATATGTGTCTTTGTGTGTCTATATATATATATATATATATATATATATATATATATATATATATATATAGATAGATATAGATATATATGTGTGTGTGTGTGTGTGTGTCTGCATGTATTTGTGTGTGTGTTTGTGCATATATATATATATACATATACATATATATATATATATACATACATATATATATGTATATATATACATATATATATATATACATATATATATATATATATATATATATATATATATATATACATATATATATATATATATATACATATACATATATGTATATCTATATATATGTGTGTGTGTGTGTGTGTGTGTATGCGTGTGTGTGTGTGTAAAAAAAAAAAAAAAAAAAAAAAAAAAAAGTCTAAGCTTGTTTCCTGTCTTTCCTGTAACTAGTCTAGTCCAGATATAGATTTGCTGTATCTGGGACTGTTTGTAAGCTTCTGAGCCCCCCATGCCTTTCTGTGTTTGAGGGAAGTCTTATAACTTATCTACCACAAGAGTGGTTTCTGGCCCTGAAATTGTAGTTTATTGGCGGTTTGGCAGTTTTTCCATCTCTTTCAACTTACTGGTTTAAAAGCCTGCGTTGCGCTTGTTTCACACATTTCCTGTAACTAGTCTAGTCCAGATAAATATTTGCTGTATCCAGGACTGTTTGTAAGCTTCTGAGCCCCCCAAGTCTTTCTCTGTTGTAGGGAAGCATTCTAGCTTATCACTGGGAGTGGTAAGCACTAGGTAGCCTATCTACCACAAGATCCAGGTACAGATTCTTAGTTTTAGCACTTTAATTTGCTTATCCGTGCTTAGCACTTTAATTTGCTTATCCGTGCTTAGCACATGTTTAGAACTTGTTAGCACTAAATAAGCTACTAATTACTAAAGCACTTAACCTTCCTCTGTACCTAGAGAAAAACTGTTTTTGTACTTACTTTCCTCACTTGCTTAGAAAAAACAGCTTGTATACTCACTTTCCTCACTTGTCTGAGGAAAGTAGTTTTTTATTCAGGCATGTCCAAGGGTCAGCTCCCAGTGTTCTCTCCTGTCTATCTGATGAATATGGGCATCTTGGGGCAATGTAGCAATTGCCTCATGTACACAGACAGCCCTCTCGCCCTACCACCCAGCACCACAACCTGTGAGGGATGCACTAATCTAGCCAAACTGTAGGTAAAGCTCTCCCCACCCAAGACTGAACTTGACAGTCAGGAGGAGAAGGTAAACATGTGCACTACACCACGCACATCACATAGTCCCACCAAACTTACACCACCAAAATCCACACACAGAAACACAAAATCATTCATGGAGGCTCTCAATAATAATCTGCTGAAGCAGCAGAGACCTCCAAAGCAGAAATGCAACCAACCTCCACTCCCCCCAACACAACCCAAATGACACATAGCCCACAGACTCAGTGTGCCAATAAACCACAGCTCATAATGCAAAACAACGTACCCAACACACTAGTCATAGGTGACGCTATAGTCGAGCACACTGATGTACCACTCAGCAGGCTAAACAAGGAGAAGGTTACTATCAGCTGCCTGTCTGGTGCCAGGATCCACCACTTCACCCATGCATTCAGGTCACTCCACTTCAAGTACAAGTATGACTCTGTCATTGTCCATGTTGGTGTGAACGACCTGAGATGTACCTCCCTGAATTACATGAAAAGAGTTATGGAAGATCTCTCTGATCTTGTAGCCCAGGCAGGTATGACCGTAGCCCTGAGCAGCATCATGCTATCACCCAGAATGATACTGCAGTACAAGGACAAAATGATTGACTTCGACAGTTGGCTAAGCTTCTGTTATCATTCTAAGAGGATCCAGTATCTGTCTGCCTGGGACGGCATGGTCGACAGACCATGATGCTTTACCAGAGATGGCCTGCAGCTGTCGCCCCTGGGATTCCGGATACTGGCTATGGGTCTTGCCGCCCCTATAGTGCCTTTTTTAGGCCAGGTTCAAATGACATATTCACCACCTTAACAGGAACAGGCAAGCAAAAACTGAGGGTAATGCTACTCAGTGCTAGAAGTCTAAATCTCAAAATGCACTCACTCGAGGCACTCCTTAAAATGGAGAACATCGATATCTGTGCAGTGACTGAGACCTGGTTCAAGGCTCTAGAGAGCACCCCTGCATTACCAGGCTTTAACTCATACCAGACTTTTCGGCCACCTACCTGGACCAGAACACCAAAGGCAGAGGTGTGTTCATATTCATTAAGGATAACCACACCTCTAGGCTAGTTGCACAGCATAATGCATCCAAGGTTATCCAAGTGCAACTAACTCTGGGCAAAGCAATCCAAATTGTAGCTTGTTACAGATCCCCCACCATGCCCCAGGATTCCCAGTCCTCTTTTCTTGATATACTGGAAAATATTAGGGTTCAACCAAACACCCTAATAATGGCCGATTTCAAGTACCCCACCATTAACTGGGAAAACTACTTATGTACCGACTCCTTCGCTCAAGGCTTTCTGGAATTCATAAATTCTAATGCCCTGGATCAACTTATCCACATCCCCCACCAGGGGCAATAATATCCTAGAAAACGAAACAACAGGAATCGAGCAGTAAAAGGATTTATTCTCTCTAGCTAGAGAGAATAAATCCTTTTACTGCTCGATTCCTGTTGTTTCGTTTTGTGGTGAAGCATTTCATATATTGGTGCCTTTTCGTTTTGGTGCCTTTTCTGTGTTGTATTTCTGCAATAATATCCTAGACCTAGTCATCACCAACATGAGTGACCGGTGTTCCACACCTGAAGTCAACTCCTCGTTGGTCTGATCCAACCATAAGTTAATCACCCTAGATATCCGCATCCCACCCCCACCCACCATTAAGGAAGCCACTGTAAAAAATTTCTCCAAAGCCATCTTCATGCTTAAGATAGAAGTGGCGAACTTCATGACACCCATGCATATGGACAATACAGTTACAACTGCTGAATCCTACACAAATGCGCTCTAAAAGCACTTACACGAGTGCATGGATCGTGCTATCCCAAACAGAACCAAGACACTATCCTCCAAAATAGGAAGCCAGTTTGGTGGTTCCATGCCATAAACAAACTCTACAACAGAAGGAAGAAATTGTTGCAATAGTAAAATCCCATAAGTGGAGGAGCACCCTGGTCAGCCTCAGTAAGAAGCTGAGATCCCTTAGAAAGATCCTTCAAAGCTAGCTACGAAAACAAAATCGCCACTGATTCTAAGGGCAACCACAAAGCATTATATAGCTATGTCAAGAATCTCAATGACAACACCCACATCTGCTCTGAGTTACAGCACAACGTCATGAAAATTACAGAACCAACTGATATTGCCAACATCCTGGCAGATGGGTTCAGTGCTAACTGTACCCCCCCTCATCCCCCTAAAGGGCCCATATCTATGCAGGAAGAATGCAGAGTCCCTGTAATCACATCTATGCAGGTAAAAGCTACACTCTCTAAAACCAAAAACACAGCATACATGGGACCGGACAACTTCCCACGCTGCATTTTACACAAACTTCAGAATGAACTGGCTCCCCACCTAACACCATGTTCAATCATAGTCTCACGTCAGGCTTTGTGCCACTGAATGGCGCACAGCAACACTAACCCACTCCACAAAGGGGGAGCCACCACTGATCCTGGGAACTATCACCCTATTAGCCTGACGAGCCTGGTCTTCAAGGCCATGGAGCATATCATCATGGAACTCATAAACAAAGATATTGGTAACCTCCAAACTCTGGACCCCACCCATTTTGGGTTTGTGAAAGGCAGATCATGCCTTCTGAACCTGATCGACTGATCATGCCTTCTGAACCTGATCGACCGTCACAAGATGGGTTGCCAACTGGCTCACTGACAGAACCCACACTGTAAAAGTTGCAGACTCCAAATTTCACTTCAAACCAGTGACAAGTGGAGTACCACTGGGTTCAGTCATGTGACCTCTCTTGTTAGCCTGTACTTCAGAGAAGTAGATGCCAAAGACAGAAGGCCTCTGGCTAACGAAGTTCGCAGATTACTGCAAACTAGGAGCCATTAGCAGAGTCCCCAAATGATGTGGACATCTTACAGAAGGGCCTCACTGAGACAGATGCCTATGTCAGAGACATGGCCTCATTCTCAATACCAAAAAGTGCATTGTCATCCCCTTTGGTAAAAACTCTGTACCCATGAACTACCACATAAACGGCAGTGTACTTAGAGCCAAATGTGTGATAAGAGACCTTGGGACTCAGGTGGACAGTAGTCTCTCCTTTGATAATCACATCACCACAGTAGTCAGGAAATTCTTCTATGTGGCACACCTCATCACAAAAGGGTTCTCATCCAGGAAAAAAGAGGTCATTGTTCCCCTCTACTCGGCACTCATTAGACCCATTGTAGAGTACAATGCCCCTTTTGGAATGTACCTCAAAAGACCTCTGCAGCAGCTGGAAAGGCCACAGAAGTACCTCACAAAGAGGATTACTGGCCTCAAACAGATACCCTACACTGACTGTCTCAAAAAAATTAAGCTTTACTCTGTAGCATATCAGCTACTCCGAGGAGATCTCTGCCTAACATATAAAGCTATGATGTTCTGTAGTCCTTTCTCACCTTCATTCTTACATATGGGTTCAAAGCTGATCCTTGGCTCCAACTCGGCCTATTACAAAGCTCAAAGTCTTCTAGTTGGCTTGTGGTTAGGTAGGTATCCCATAGTGCACCAGTACAATCCCCAGATCTCGTTTGCCATGTCTACGAGTTCAGATGTGCTTCTTGCTTGGCTGTTGCTAAGTTTAAATCTTTTTCTATTCTATACATGTTACTGTTTATCTTTAGAGATTTATTTGATTCCAGATAGAGTTACTAGTGTTGCAGTAGTTTTCTGACCTGTTGAGGTGTTTTTTGACTTTAAAATTACTTAGTTGTTGAGAACTGGTTGGCCGTTGGCCCTTGTTGTTCTCTGTCTGTATCCTGTGTGCTAGTCCTTTCCTATTTAGTGTGCGCGTTTACACTTAATTTTTCTGTATTTTGTGTGCAGTGTTTATTGTTATTAGAGAGTTAGGATATTATATAGTTAGATATTTAGATATTTCGATATTCAGATTGTGTGCAGGGTCTTTTGATAGTTCCGACCCTTTTGTTCCTAGGACTTAGCGTTTTGAGCCGTAGATTCCTATTGAAAAAGTTGGTCTTTTCGATATTTAAATTTTTGTGTGTGTGTAGTTGATAGTTTCTGACCTTTTACATACTATCCTTTCTACCAAGGTCCATTTAAGTTAGAGGACCTAGTTCTCTATCCATTTCTCTTTTCCCAGGGCTAGGCCCATTTGAGTTAGAGGACCTAGTCCTCGTGGTGTGTGCTAGTGTGGTAAGGGCTAGCCCGTTTAAGTTAGAGGACCAAGTCCTTGTTGTGCTGGTATGTTTTCTGCTTGGCCAGTTATCCTGTCTAAAGAAGCTAAAGACCATAAACCTTCGAGTTTTAAAAAATGTGTAAATTGCTCCCAGAAGATGTCAATTACGGATGGCCATAGCAACTGTGTTTATTGTCTCGGAGCCATTCATTTGCAGGAAACTTGCTTGTTTTGCCATTCCTTCAGCTCCAGAGTTTTCCAGGAGTGGAAGAACAAGCTAATTTTGAAAGGTCTCCTCAAGCCTTCCTCGAGGAAGATTTGACTAGTTCTTCTTCCTCTAAATCTCATTCCTCCAAAAAAGAGAAGATTAAGATGACCAAGAGGCACTCCCTGGTGCTGTCCGGTGCATCCGAACCACCTCACAAACTCTATAAGCCGGATAAGACATCTACCTCCTTGGCGCCGGTCGAGGTTGTTGATATTGGGACTTCATTTTTTTTTCCCCAAGCATTTCAGAGCCGACTACTGAGAGACTACATTAGAGCCGGTCCAAAGATCCCTTGCCGGTCTCCCTAACCTTAAAATCCTCAATTTT
This sequence comes from Protopterus annectens, assembly GCF_019279795.1. Taxonomy (NCBI): domain Eukaryota; kingdom Metazoa; phylum Chordata; order Ceratodontiformes; family Protopteridae; genus Protopterus; species Protopterus annectens. Next base: position 708,121,356 of record NC_056739.1, on the reverse strand, counting down.
GCAGAGGTCCAGATCACCCACACTGTCTTCTAGATCCTCCAGGAGCCTGTCAGAGGAAGATGTGGAGAGAGTAGTGCACAGACTCCTGAAATCGTCTGCCTTGCCCAAAATGTTGTTGGCTCCGACCAAGTCGGTTCCGGAGCCACCTGAGTTTATTTCCCCAGTTGTGGTTCCTACGAGCCGTGCCGGGCTTTCAGTGCTGGAGTGTTCGGTACCACTTGTTGTGAAACACTCGGTTCCAGCTCCCCTCATGGCTGTCTCAGAGCCGAGTTCTGCTCTGACACCTTCGGTGCCATACGTGGTGTCTAGGAGCCAATCACCAGTCTGCCCCGACAGAGACACTTGGACCCGAACCTCTTTGGTTCCGAGTCTCCCTCTCGGTGTGTTGGCTAGGGTGAGCTCGGATCCTACATCTATCTCGGAGCCGATGGCTCTGGAGCTGATAACTTCCTCTGTCTCCTTGGAGCCGAGGAGGTCTTCTGAGCTGGAGAGGTCTGTTTCGAGATGATGAGGAGTGTGCTGTCCCGCTCATCAGCTCCACTCAAGGGTACCGACACTCTTCCCCCTTAGGCACCGACATCTGTCTCAGCACCTACTCTCTCTCTCGACAGCAGAGACACGCGGCCTCAAGAGTTCCCGGTTGGTGGCCCCCAGTCTTCCGAGACCTCCCCGGAGTATCCTTCTGAGGAGCCCCCTTGGAAGAGGACATGCAAGAGGAAGCATATAGACTCCCAGGATGAGTCCCTTACCTCCGATACTGACCTCGAGGAGTCAGAAGGGTCCCCTAAGTTGTCCTCTGATGTCTCCTTTGTAGACGTATTGGAGATCCTTAAGCAGAGGTTTGGCTGGCCCACTGTTACCTCTTCTGATGAGGAGTCAGTGTACCTGAAGGCTTTCGGGTCTCAACCTTCAGCCTCTTGGGTGTCTTCACCTTTTAATGAACTTTCCGACCTTGTTAGTCGGAAGGTGTGGGAGACTCCTGATGCCGTGGAACCAGTTCCCAGGAGACCCAGTAAATTTCTGTCTGCTCCCAAAGAGAAGGAATTCTTATCCAAGGGTGTGCCTGTAGATACCAAGGTGGTGGTGGTTGCCACTAAGAAGGAACTAGCAGAGACTTCTTCATCTGTCCATCCCCCGAACAAGGAGTCTCGAACGATGAATAGATACGGGAAGTGTATCTTTTCGTCAGTGGCATTCACACTCAGATCACTGAACTATCTAACACATTTTACGAGGCTTCAGAGAGATCTCCTTAAGGAGTTGGGAGATACTCTACAAGGAACATCTACTGAAGGAGTCCCTGATAAGGTGTCTGCTCAGTTGTCCACCTTGAATTCCATTGTTAACTCCTCCATGAGGCTGATTTCTTATGCAGCCAACAGAACGAGCAGGGCAGCGGGTTCAGGAGTTTCCCTTAGGAGACACTCCTGGTTGCACTTGTGTAATTTTGCAGAGCCGTTCAAGTCTACCTTTACCAACGCCCCCTTTGACGGTTCTTTTTTGTTTGGACCTAAGGTAAAAGACACACTCACCAGGTGCGAGCAAGAAGGGAAAATGCTGTCTGCCGTGGGAGTACGTTTTACTGTCCCCTCTAGACCATACTGCAAGGGTCAGAGAGGCGGTAAGTTGTAGTTCAAGAAGTCCCAGAGATTTTTTCCGGATGCACAGGGTGATTCCTCCTTCAGAGGCAGAGGAGGAGGAACAAATGGTAGATATCGCCCTAGAGGCAGGGGCAGCCCACAAAACCAGGGATGCCGGGATTCATTTCGAGGCCATCCCTATCAGTGCTCCTGATGTGGGGCCTGGCTGTACTTCTCTGGAGCCAGTCTGGGGTCGCATTTCTTTGTATCCAGAAGCCTGGCTAAGCATCACCTGAGGCAAATGGGTACAAAGAATTATCACCAGAGATTATTCCATACCCTTTTCTCGTCCACCTCATGTTCCCAAGAGGATCCCGGATGTTCCACCCAATCACAGGGATCAAGCAACTGTAGAAGTGAAAAAGTTGCTTGCAAACAGAGTCATCCAAACTGTCCCCACAGACCAGGTCGAATTCGGAACTTACTCCAGATGCTTTTTAATGCCAAAACGTACAGGGGACTGGAGGCCCATCTTGGACCTTGGCAAACTAAACGAATCTGTAAAGAAGGACAAGTTCCCGATGGTGACACTGCAGTCTATCCTCCCGCAGTTAGGGAAAGACACTTAGATGTGTTCAATAGATCTCCAAGATGCCTACTACCATATAAAAATGGACAAAGAGTCGAGGAGCCACTTACGCTTTTGGCTAGGAGCCAGTCACTACCAGTTTTGTGCTCTGCCCTTTGGTCTCACCACAGCCCTCAGGGTGTTCACCAAATGTATGGCAGTAGTGACAGCTCACCTGAGACGTCTAGGATTCCAAGTGTTTCCATACCTGGACGACTGGCACCTTACTGCCTCCACCAGGCATCTACTCCTTCAAACCAGAGAAGTTTTAATATATATATGGATCTAGGACTATTGTTTAAAGAAAGCACTTTCACCGAAAAAATGCTTTTGTTAAAGTGCGTTAGAAAAAAAAAAACAAATCTTCTTTTATGCCGGGTCAGGCCCCCCACACCCCCACACTTTTATATTCTCACTCCGAGGTAGCACTACAGTGGGGTAAAGGGAATTTTCCCTTAACCGCACAGTAGTGCGACCGGCACATTGAGCAAACTTATCCGAAAGTGCTGATTCGGTGAGCAGCACTTTCGGTTAAGTATGTTCGGTGATTTCTGCTTTACAGAAAGTGCCGTCAGGGATCTGTACGGATCCCATATATATTTATATATATATATATATATATATATATATTTTATATATATATATATATATATATATATATATTTATATATATATATATATAAATATATATATATATATGTGTGTGTGTGTGTGTGTGTATGGTTCCACTTAATATAATCGAATTACCGTTTCATCAACTTGCTGAACGTGGGGACCATAACGTCACAAGCCCGCAATATTGCAAACTAACATTATTGAATCTTGCATTGTAGAAATTTCAGCACCAAAGTGAAGAACTTGTGTCAAGTACTTTAAAATTGCTGCATGTTGTTCCCCAATGTATTTAAAGTTACCTATCACTTTAAGACACAGATCAGAGCAGATCAAACATGGCGGATACCAGTATGCACTGTCCTGGAGTGGTTGGAAACTTATATCCTCTGACAAAGTCTCAAAAGGGTAAAGATATTCTAATTATTGATGGCTACGTGTACAATTTAGAGCTCTTAGTCAATGAGAAAAGGTACTTGTTTTGCACACAAAAGTTAATAACTAAATGTAGAGGCCGAGTAATAACTATCTCCATGTCTGATGGAGAGAAAATTTATGAAAGTAGTGCATACATCCATAGCCGTGATCCCTCTGAGGTACAAGGATATGTCGTGTGCTGAACTTAAACAAAAGGCTGTTCTATCGCATAATACCCTGTGCTTAGTAGTTGATGAGGTCATGTCTTCTACTTCTTTAGATACATTGGCATATCTACCTAGCAGGAAGGCGTTATTTCATCAAGTAGGTAGATTACGGAGAAAACAAAGTGGTGTATCAGGGAATTATAGTCTAACTTTAAAAAATGTTGTTGTATCTGATTTTCCTTTGAAAGCCGGAGTATTTGTTAACAAATGTTATATAGACAGTTCGACTGATTTTACTGTTCTGGTAGTGACAACAGTGAATAACGTGTATGATATGAGCCGTTGTACTATTTGGTTAATGGATGGTACGTTCTTTTTTAGAGGAATAATCTGCCGTCAACTTTATAGTCTTCACGGATTTGTAAAATACGGTAGCTATACAAGAAGTGTACCTTTGCTTTATTGCCTTATGAGTAGGAAATCTTTGAAGAGCTATAATGTTATGTGGCACTGTGTTTTGTCTTTAATGGCTTACAACAACTTTGTGATCAATGTGAAATATGTCCTGTGCGACTTTGAGATAGCCACGATCAAAAGTTTAAGGATGAATCTAAATGGGTTAGTACCTAAAGGTTGCCTTTTTCACTTTAGTCAAAATATTTATTTAATTATTTTACATTTGTTTACCGGGAAAGTCTGACTGGAACAAGGTCCATTTACAGTGGAGGCCCGGGGAGAAAAGCTCCATAACATAACAGCACAAATACAACAAATGACAAAAACAATTCTGTACAGTGGCGTATATACAATCATAATGTCATGATATAACAATACAAATGACAGAAAATTTTCTATACAGTGGAATATATACAATCAAGGAGATTTATCATACATTAGTTTGATTTAAGCAAGCTTGGTATATAGATAGCAAAACTTTGAATTTCACTATTGGTACTACAAAGCATGGAAATGAAAGAATGCAATCAGGAAAATTGATGCTATTAGAGAGACATCTTATGGTGTGAGAAATAGTTTATAGGATAGTAGTTCTTGATAGGGAGTATTTGAGTAGTACAGAATAGCTGAGGTAAGCAGTGAGGAGATGAGGTGTGGCAAGTTTGGGGGAGAGCAGAAAATAATTTATGTGATGCAGGGACAGAGCCATGATTGCAAGAGGTGTGATTTAAGTATCCTCTTGAAAAGTGAGATGGATGGTGCAGAGTAGATATTTTGGGGGAGGTTATTCCATTCCCTAGCAATGGTGTGAGAGATAAGATCTTTCCCTGCAGTGTTATTGGCTTTGGTTATGTCGAGCAGGGATTTGTTGGATGAGCGCAGAGGGCGACTTGCTGAATATTGGTTTAGAAGTTGGTTTAGGGCTGGGGTTTTCTGAGGGTTCCTTATTATGTTGAAGGTGAGGACTAACTGCTGACAACTAATTAGCTGAGGGAGTTCTAACCACTGTAGTTGCTTCAGGGCAAGATAGTGATGACTTCTAAAAGTGGAGTTATTTGCGAATTTTGCAGTTTTATTATAACATGAATCTAGTTTGTTTAGGTCTGTTTTCCTGATATGAATTAGGATTGGTGATGCATACATTAGGGTAGACAAGAGGTGGGTTTGGTCTAGGGAGATTCTTGCTTGGTCAGATATGAACTGTTTGTGTTTGTATAAGGTTCCTAATTTCTTGTGTACCTTTGTGATGGTTTGTGAGATATGGACATTAAAGTTTAGATCCTTATCTATTTCAACCGCAAGCAGTTTAGTGTGAGGGGAGGGGGGGATTGTGGTCCAGTTTTTGGAGGTGATAGTGAAGGTAGGGGGAGTGGTTTGGGATTTATTGGGGGTAAAAAGGAGTAATTTGGTCTTGTTGGGGTTTAGAGTAAGTTGGATATCAGTAATCCATTGTTCCACAGAGCAGAAGAATTCTTGGGTAAGCTTTTGAAGAGTGATTATGGATGGGGGCTGAGCAGATTAGGGTGGAGTCATCTGCGTACTGTATAAGTGATGCAAGCAGGGTGGAAGTATGTAGTTTGTTAGTGAAAATGGTGAATAGTAGAGGACCCAGTGTTGTTCCTTGTGGAATGCCTATAGTAGTTGATAATAGAGGTGACAGTGTACTTTGCCATTTAACGGAATGTTTTCTGCAGAGAGAAAGTTTCTGAACCATGAAGTAGTAGAGGGGGCGAAGGACAAGGTAGACAGAGTGTCTAAGAGTAGGTTATGGGAGACTGTATCAAATGCTTTTGATAGAGCTAAGAATATGGCTGAGACAAAATTGTTGTTTCTTAGTTGGTTAATCTGATTGGTAAAGGAGAGTAGAGCAGTAGATTTGCTATGGTTTGGGCGGAAACCATGCTGTGTGTTGGAGATGAGGGTTATGTGTGGATAAGAAGTACATTACCTGGGTGTGAATACATTTCTACAGAAGCTTGGAAAGGGGGGATAAGATAGCAATTGGCCGGTAGTTTGATAGTTCATAGGAGTTTCCACCTTTGTGAAGGGGAATTATATATGACACTTTGCATAGATGGGGTACGTAGGTTTCTTGTATAGAGCGGTTTATAAGAATTGAGACAGGGTAGGCTAGTGATTCTGCAGCTAATTTTTGAAAACTAGTGGGTAAACCATCTGCTTGCGAGAGTGTTAGGTTTTAGTTTAGAGAGTAGTTTTTTAACTGAAGAGGTTGATACAGGTGAGAGTGTAAAGGTGGGTATGTTAGTTTGTTCTACAGTTGGGGTGGTTTTAGTGTTATTGTTTGATAGTTGGGTAGATAGTGCGAGGATAGATTCTGTGAAGTGATGATTCAATTGTGAAGCTATGCTATCATTATCGGAATTGTTGTTGGGAGATGGGGTGGTGGTTTTGCCAGGTTTTAGAAGGATATTGATGGCCTGCCAGAACTTTTGGGGGTTTCTAGAGTGCTTGTTTTGGATGTCTAAGAAGTAGTTTTTATCTTATTTTGTTTGGGTTTTGGTCTTATTTCGTAGTTCTTGATATTTCTGTCTATCTTGGATAGTGTTGTTCTTTTTCCAGTTTTTCCAGGCATTGTCTCTGGCTTTTAGTGAGGCTTTTGTTGTCTTACTTAGCCATGGGGCATAGTTAATTTTATTCCTGAGTTTCTTAATGGGAGCTAGTATATTTAGTACTTTCATGAAAGTAGTATTAAAAAAAAATCAGCTGCCTGGTCTAATGGTAGACTTTTTAGTGGGTTCCAGTCATGTTGCTGGAGCATCCTGTTAAGACTTTGTGGATTTAATTTGTGCTCGTCCCTAGTTTCCTTGAATAGCATGGGTTTAGGTATTTTTGCCTGTTTACGAAGGAGGAATGTGGGGCAGTGGTCACTCAATGTATCAGGTAAGCAGCCCACATGATAATTTTCTGTTGGGAGATTAACTAGTGTCCAATCTAGAATGGAGGTTCTATTGGATTTTTTGTCTACTCTGGTGGATTCTTGGATTAGTTGTGAGAATCCATCATCATCATCATCATCTTTCGGCTTTTCCTGTTAGGGGTCGCCACAGTGGATCATCTCTTTTCATTTCTTCCTATCCTCTGCACCTTGCTCTGTCGCACCAACCACCTGCATGTCCTCTCTCACCACGTCCATAAACCTTATCTTAGGCCTTCCTCTTTTCCTCTTACCTGGCAGCTCCATCCTTAGCATCTTTTTCCCAATATATACCCATCATCCCTCCTCAGCACATGTCCAAACCAACGCAATCTCGTCTCTCTTGCTTTGTCTCCAAACTGTCCAACATGAGCTGACCCTCTAATATACCGATTCCTAATCCTATCCATCCTAGTCACACCGAGTGCAAATCTTAACATCTTTAACTCTGCCACATCCAGCTCTGACTCCTGCCTTTTTGTCAATGCCACTGTCTCCAACCCATATAACATAGCTGGTCTCACTACCCTCTTGTAGACCTTCCCTTTCACTCTTACTGGTACCCGCCTGTCACAAATCACTCCTGACACTCTTCTCCACCCATTCCACCCTGCCTGTACTCTCTTCTTCACCTCTCTTCCACATTCACCATTACTCTGAACTGTTGATCCCAAGTACTTAAACTCGTCCACCTTTAACAACTCTACTCCCTGCATCCTCACCATTCCTCTATCCTCCCTCATTCACACATATATATTCTGTCTTAGCCCTGCTGACCTTCATTCCTCTGCTCTCTAGAGCATATCTCCACCTCTCCAGAGTCTCCTCAACCTGATTCCTACTCTCACTACAGATCACAGCGTCATCTGCAAACATCATAGTCCACGGGGCCTCCTGTCTGATCTCATCTGTCAACCTGTCCATTACCACTGCAAATAAGAAAGGACTCAGAGCTGACCCTTGATGTAATCCCACCTCCACCTTAAATGGATCTGTCACTCCCACTGCAGTCCTCACCACTGTCACACTACCCTCGTACATATCCTGTACCACTCTTACATACTTCTCTGCCACTCCCGACTTCCTCATACAATACCACAACTCTTCTCTAGGCACCCTGTCATATGCTTTCTCCAAGTCTACAAAGACACAGTGCAACTCCTTCTGACCTTCTCTGTATTTCTCCAATAACACTGTCAGAGTAAACATTGCATCTGTAGTGCTCTTTCCTGGCATGAAACCATACTGCTGATCACTAATCATCACCTCCCTTCTTAACCTAGCTTCTACTACTCTTTCCCATAACTTCAAGCTGTGACTGATCATTTTTATCCATCTGTAGTTACTGCAGCTCTGCACATCACCCTTATTTTTAAAGATAGGTACCAAAACACTTTCTCTCCACTCCTCAGGCATCCTCTGACTTTTCAAAATGTCATTAAACAATCTAGTAAAAAATTCCACTGCCATTTCTGCTGAGCACCTCCATGCTTCCATTGGGATATCATCTGGGCCAACAGCCTTTCCATTCTTCATCCTCTTCATAGCTGTCCTTATTTCCTCCTTGCTAATCTGTTTCACTTCCTGATTCACTATCCCCACATCATCCAACCTTCTCTCTCTCTCTCATTCTCTTCATTCATCAGCCTCTAAAAATAATCTTTCCATCTACTCAACACACTCTCCTCTCTTGAGTACCTTTCCCTCACTATCCTTTATCACCCTTACTTGCTGCACATCTTTCCCAGCTCTGCCCCTCTGTCTAGCCAATCGGTACAGGTCATTTTCTCCCTCTTTAGTGTCCAATCTCTCATACAACTCTCCATACTCCTTATCCTTAGCTTTCGCCACTTCTCTTTGCCATGCGCCTCATCTCCTTATACTCATGTCTACTTTCTTCATCTCTTTGACAATCCCACTTCTTCTTCACCAGCCTCTTCCTCTGTATACTCTCCTGTACTTCCTCATTCCACCACCAGGTCTCCTTGTCCTCCTTCTTCTGTCCAGATGTCACACCAAGCACCTTTCTAGCAGTCTCCCTTACTAGCTCTGCTGTAGTTACCCAGCTAATCGGTAACTCTCCACTGCCTCCCAGTACCTATCTTAACTCTTCCCTAAGCTCCACTTCACAATCACCCTTTTTTAACTTCCACCATTTAATCCTTGGCACTGCTTTCACACTCCTCCTCCTCTTCTTGATCACCGTCATCCTACAGACCACCATTCTATGCTGCTTAACTACACTTTCCCCTGCCACCACTTTACAGTCTCCAATCTCCTTCAGACTGGCCCTCCTACATAGGATATAATCCACCTGTGTGCATCTTCCTCCACTCTTGTATGTCACCCTATGCTCCTCCCTCTTCTTAAAACACGTATTCACCACAGCCATGTCCATCCTTTTCGCAAAATCCACAATCATCTGACCTTCTGCATTCCTCAGAATCCAAATAGGTTAATATGGTTTGAGGGATTGTTGGAGTTGCAGGCTAGACAGTCTATGTTTAGGTCATCTAGCAGGATGGTTTCTTGTGGTAGGTTGATTGTGGCCCATTGTAGTGTCTGTTCTATTATAAGTGAGTTATTTCCTGGAGGAATATAACTGCAGAGGATGTTGATTCTCTTTTTGTTTTTGAGGGGACATAACGGAGCCTAATGTCTCTGCATTCTGAAATTTGGGAAGTGGGGATTTTAGTGGTTGGAGGTTGAGTGTATTTTTAAATAAGATTGCAACTCCGCCTCCCTTTTTGGTACCTCTGTCTTGCCTTAGGATGTTACAGCCTGGGGGAAGAATGTCTTTGTTTTGATTGGTAGGTTTTAGCCAGGTCCCAGTAATGGTTAGTATGTCTGGGGAGTAGTGGGATTATAAATACGTGTAAGTCATGTAGTTTGTTGGATATGCTTTTTGTGTTTATATTGATAATAAGTAGATCTGACTTGTGTTTCTGGGATAGAGTTGGGTTGCATGGACCTGGGTTGGGTTGTATGTCCCCTGACGATAGTCATTTTCTGAGGAATAGTGTGAGTTTTATGGCATGGGCTATATCTATGTGTTGTTTGGACATTGTTTGTCTATTGTGAGGTAGTGTGGTTGCTGTTTTGTGCGCATAGAGTAATGAGTTGTTGTTAAATAGTGTGGAGCATATTACTGTATTTTTATGAGTTTGTGTGTGTGTGGGTGGGTGTTATGTAGAAGGTAGTGTTTGTTGTTATGTTAGAGTGTATGGATGTGGTGTAAGCTAGAGTAGTGAGAGTTAGTAGTAGTAGTATTCCTAGTATGCCTTGCGTGGTGTGAATGGGGTATGCAGAGGAGGTGGTTGTGAGGTGGAGGGTGTAGTATGGAAGTGGGAGTGGATCTGATGACTGAGTGATGGTAATAGATTGTTGTAGAGGGGGTGGAGCTATATGGGCTATAAGTGTAGGAGCATTGGGGGTGGGTGGAATTTGGGGCAGGGAGAGGAGCGGAGTGAGCCCGAAGGGCGAACAGAGCGGGCTAGAGCAAGACAACCTGAAGCTGCAAAAAATTATCAGTAACAGCAAGAGATTGACTGAGCAAGAAGGTAGCTAGGAGGGAGTGGGTAAGTTGGAACTATAGAATGTGGAGTATGCTTGAATAAAAACTCACCCAGCTTTGGTAAGATGGGGGGGGGGAGCCAAGAGATTAATTTAGTTCCTAGCTGATACTTGGTGAAATGCTGCCACCTAGTGGCAAAAAGAGATGGTGTACAGCAGGGATAAGCAATCCCACTATGTAGTAGTTTAGGCAAGGGTTGATAAAATACCGGAGGGGGAGATAGGTAAGCGGTCTGCAGTAGGCTGCTAATGAACACACACGCAGGAGGGCAGCTATCACGCATGGGTATGAAATATTAAAATAGTTAGTTCACAATCACTTTTAGTAGGCTACATATATTCACTGTTTTGTTTGGGAAAGTCCTCACAGTAGCACTCTGTTATGGAGCCTGGCTGGCAGGCAAAGTTCAGGGTGTCTTCAGGGATTGTCTGGAAGTTTCCTTAATGCTTTAGTGGCAGAGAGGGAGCACCCGGACGGTGTATGTTGTTGAGTCAAGCAACCTAACCGCAGGACCGATGCAAGGGGGATGTGGACGCTACGAAGCCAGATTTAAAAATCCATGGCATAAACTACAAAGTCTTGGGTTAGCAGCATTGTACAACAAATGTCAATGGTTTCAAACTTCAGTGAATTGTCCAATAGCCCTTGCTTTTGTTTCAGAGGATGAAGTTATACCTGCTTTTAATTTATTAAAGCAGTCTTTTCCTGTGAAAGGTCAGGGTCTGCTAAAATATTTTTCTGATTGGTACCTTTTAGGTAAACCTAGAAAGTTTTCAACTCGAAGAACTGCATTTGTGAGATTTCCCCTGCTGTTTCCTAAAGAATTTTGGAATGTGTCACAGTTAAATATGCAATGTTTACCTCAAACTCAAAATAGCATTGAAGGTTGGCACGATAGACTAAAGTATATGTTGGGGAGTCGCGCTACTGATTTAGCAGTGCTTATGTCCACATTGGCTAGAGAACAAAAACGAGTGGAGGAATTGCATTTAAGAGTGGCAGCAGGCTGTCGACCATCGCAAAAAAGAAGAAAACTTAACCTATGGCAAACCCAGTTTGAGACCGTGTTGGGTAGTGAGGACAATTATGACACTTGTTAGTTTTTTTGAAAGCTGTTGCTACTCTAGTGAAGCTTTGATCTCAACGTATTGCATATATAAGTTGTTGGAATGCTTTTCATCTAAACGTTGAGTTGTGTTCACATTTTTGGAAGTGGAAGAATGTACAAATATGTTAGGTTGCACTATGAATGGATTGGTAATCACTGCTTGAAATGGGACATTTATAGGTCGATTATGTTTGAATGACACATTTCTGGTTGAAAAGAGGGATATAATCTTTACATTATACTTGGTGTGAAAGAATCCCTTGTTACGCACTATGAGGCTGAGAGACAAGAGTGCAGGTTCGCCATTTACTTTTGCGATAGTATGGGTTTCGAGTTTGTAGGACAGTGATGATTTGGGTGATTTTTTTCGACAATGCAAGGTTCGATAATGTTAGTTTGCCATATTGTGGGCTTGGGACGTTATGGTCTCGACATTTAGCAATTCGATGAAATGGTAATTTGATCATAATATATATATATATATATATATATATATATATATATATATATATAGAGAGAGAGAGAGAGAGTGCGCAAGAGAGATGTGTGTGCGTGTGTGTGTATGTATGTATATACATATATATATATATATATATATATATATATATATATATATTTTTTTTTTAGATATAAAAGTGAATGGTGGTGCCCCACAGGGCCTGTTGAAAGAGCTGCTTTTGTTTCTTGATTTTTCTCTGACCTACAGACTAAAATCAAAGACTTATGGCCTACTAAATTTGTGGATGACTGAAAAAATGAAGTTATTGTCAGATCAATGTGTGACACAGAAGTCCTTCAGCAGAAACATATTGAAAATGAGCCTGCATTTAATGCTAAAAATTGAACATTGTCACTTTTGACAAATAAATCATCACTCCAGCATATAGAGTAAATGAAAATGTAGTTGCGAGACCATGAAACCTGGATTAATTCCCTCTTCTTTGACTACTGTGTACTAACAGTTGCCAGGAAATCCTTTGACTAGAAGTAGCTGATCATTACGGGAATATCATCCACATCTAAAGAAGTTTTCATCCTGTTGTATTCAGCAGTAATAAGACCAGTTATAGACTACAGTGCAATCCCTTGGCTGTACCACAGCACACATATCAAACAGCTGGAAAAGACCCAAGAGGTTCCTAACAAATAGGATCATAAGTTTTTAAAATCACTAAGCTACCAGAAATGACTAGAATCACTGTCACTCTTTAGTCTATCTTACAGGCTTCTCAAAGGAGGTGTATGACTTGCTTTCTGAGCAGTCAGGGACCCAGTAGCCTAGGACGTCTGCTACCTTCACAAATCATACCATCCCATAAATACCAGAACAAGAGATCTAAACCTGCTTCAGCAGATCAGTAAATCAAGGTGGATTGAGGGAGATTTTACTCCGGTGTCTCCATCACCTCTGGAATAGACTCCCCCTACAGGTAAGGTGCTGTGATACACTATCTTTCTTCTGGGACCTGGGTAATTGAATATTTATAAGTACATATCTGGCATGACTGGCAGAATCATCTGTGAGAAGGAAGAGGGGCAGTCTATTCAGGGAACTGGCAAAGTATAATAGAGGCAAGACTCTGTAGACTTGAAACTTCCTATGATTCAGGTCTCATTGCCAGTAACAAGGCAGTGGCTCACCTCCACAGCACACCCCCTCACACCTTCATGTTTGATTTGAGCAGGATCAACCCCATCATTCCATCCCCTTCTTGGTCATTTGTTCTGGGACTAAGGCCAGTAATCAAAACCAGGTCACCTGCAATTGGATTGTAGTCAAGGCTGTATCCCTGTATGCCACAGAGCTGAGCAAGTCCATTTTTATTTCAATTGCCAGCAGTTCTTTTTCCAGAAGTACCGGTTGTTTCAAAGCCAAATAATGATGGGATATAAAATTTGTTACTGTGGCAAGCAAACTTTGCAATTTTATTATAGCAAGTTTCAAGTTTTGCTAGGTCAAGATTTCTTAATGTTTGTAAGAATTTATGAGGTGTATAGTAGCGTAGAGATAAGATGGGTTCTTGCTATAGTAGCCTTTGAAGATTTATTTATAAATTGTCGATTCTGAATAGGGTTCCTCATTTTTTATGAATTTTTTTTTGTCTGTGATATGTGTATGTCGAATTTTATGTTAAGGTCATTGACCACGCCAAGTAATTTTGTTTGGGGAAACTGGAAAAATAATTGTAAGGTTTAATGATAAGGTATTGAATGGTGGGTGGGCGTCTGCAGTTCTAGGTTGATAGAAGAGCATGCGTTTTGTTTTGGTAGGGTTAAGTATAAGTTGTACACTGTTTAGCCAAGATTCCATGGCATTAAATGACTGCTGGGTGATTTTTTGAAATTTTTGTAATGTTAGGGTGGCACAAATCAGGGTGGAATCATCTGCATATTGAACTGTGGAGGCAGGTGGGGTGGCAGTATGAAGACTGTTAATAAAGATAATAAAAAGGAATGGACCCAGAATAGATTCCCTGTGAAACTCCCAAGGTTACAGGCAGTGATGAAGAGAGATTTTGTTGCCATTTACAGCTTGCTAGAGTCCATTTAGTTATTGCTGGAACCAAGCAAGTGCAGAACAGCCAAGTTTAAGTTCCGAGAGTGTAGTTAAGAGTTTAGAATGGGAGATGGTATCAAAATCTTTGGACAGATTAAGAAAGATGGAGGAAACTAAATTGCCATCATTGTGATGGTAGTTAATAACGTTAGTAAAGTTGTTTTTGCTCACCTAGTATCTCTGACAGCGTAGTCTGCAGGCAATCTTTAAAGTCTGCCAACTTATTAAACTCCCACAAAATATGTTCCCAATTACCTCTTTCTTCCCCATCATATCTCCAACATTTTCTGTCTAGCTAAGGAAAAATCCTTTGGAGTCTACTTGGGGGTATAAAAATATGTATGTAAACACTTCCAAGTAAAGGTCATAAATCATCTAGACTTTGTTGCATATTTGGGAGACATACATATATCCCCCATTGTTTCTTTGTGAATCGCTTATTAAATCTCTCTTCCCAATCTTTTCTAACCTCCTCTGATTCTTATAGTTATCATGCAATATTTTGTATGCTCTACTAATTATTTATTAATTATTTATGTATTTATTTTACATTTGTTGACCAGGATTGTCCGACTGAGCTGAAGAGTCCTTTTTTACAATTTTCATTATAAATTAGCATTAAACAGCAATGTTACAGGGTTATTACAAGGCATTAAGTAGCAATACAATGTTATACAGTGTCAATAATCAGGAATATAGCAAAACTATTTACAAGATGTATAAAAATAAATATGTCATTAAGATGAATATAGTTTTTGGGGTAAGTGCTTACAAAAAACAAGTTTCATCATAATTCCCTTTTTAACAGCAGCTTCTGTTCTAGATTCTACTAAAAATTCTACCAGTGCTGGTCTTTTGCTTAATATCCCCCTTATTTCTTTTTGCCTATGCTCTGTCTTCCCTATCAAGGATTGATATCAATCTCTAGACTGTAGTCCATATAAATTCTTGGCCTCTTACCTTTCCCTCTAATTATTTTCTCTCAGTACCTTGGTTCATTTACCAGTTTTCTCCAGTAAACTCAAACCCCCTCTTGCTAATTGTCTGTAACCCTAATTTGCAGTCATCCCTATCATCAGAATCTCCTTTCTCCATTCCCGTGTTGGCTTAGTTCTTAGAGTACTCTTTGCTACTTTATGAACATAATATTCTGTATGGTATTGTTATTCTTCTTGAGTATCTGCATCCAAAATCCCTTGAGCTTCCCCTCTGTTTCATCAAAATCCCTTTCCACTTTGAATTATAGGTTTCTACATGTGCTATGTATAGAAGCTTTAATTGTTTAGCTCTGAAATACCCCTTCAAATTGGTTATCCCAAAATACCTTGTTCAATTGGAAGAATTAGCTTATCCCACTTGGTTCTTGCTGTCTTTCCCTTCCATATAAAATCCTTCAGCTCTTTATTAATTGCTGTCCACAACATCTCAGCTGGTTGATAAAAATATGCCTGCCCTGTATATAAGACTAAAGGGACTAAAAACATTTTAACTGCTTGTATCTTGATATCCATATCCATATTACAGTGCTTCCAATTTGTCAGTTTTTGTGTTATCTTTTTAGTTTCTTCCCACATATCCTTAGCTGCCACACCAGAATCCTTTCTAATTGATATCCCTAAGTACTTAATTTTTTTCTTGTATCTGTAAGTGTGGATATTGCTGAACCAATTTGTGTGTGGTCAAACAATTTACAGCTATTGGCTTTGTTTTAGCTTCATTAATTTTGTATCCTGAAAAGATTTGAAACTGCCTCAAATTGTTCTACAACACTGAAATGTCCTTTTCTGGTTTTATCATGCATAAAATAATATCATCTGCAAATAGAGCCATGTTTTGTTTATTACCATACTAATTACATCCTTGAATTTCTGAGTCTATTATTTTCTTTGTCAGTGGTGCTCAATATAATGCAAATAACAAAGGGGAAAGAGGACACCCCTGCCTGGGTCTTGTGTTCTAACAGAAATTATAAAAGAGGAACAAACCCACTTTAGTTTTTGCCTCCAATCCCTCATATATCCTCCTAATCAACTTTATAATTTTAACAGGGGAATGCAAATGCTTCCATTGCTCTGCTGATACACTCCCAGCTTACTCTGTCAAATGCTTTCTCTGTGTCAAGACCCACCAACAACACTGGTATTTTCTTCCATTCAGCTTCCCTCTGGATCATCAGTGTTCTGTTAATGTTGTCAGTGTCAAATGATTGCCTCCCCTCCACAAAAACCATGTATCAATTTTGGCATCACCTTTGCCATTCTTTTAGCCATTGTAGGCACAGACATTTTATAATCATGGTTTAGAATTGAAATGGGCCTGTATGAAGCTGGATCTGATGGGTCTAGCTTGCAGTCTCTCTTGGTAGCTCTGAGATGTTAGGCCTGTGATTTTTTTTTTGTAAGAACTTTTGGGGTGTTTCTGTTTTGATATGTGTAGTGAGATGCATCCGAAAGGGGGTATGGTACTCTCTAACTGGTCCAATCAATGCTGAATATATAGGAGTAATTACCTCCTTAAACCTTGATGATATTCCTTTGGCAATTAGCTGTGCTAAATAGGGTTTCTTTACAACCATTCGAAAAGGCAATTTAAACAAACTAAAAACAAAACAAAAAAAAAAAACCACAGTGGAAGATTTGAAATATGATATTTAATTCATCTATGTAAAGCACAGGAAAAAGGTTTTTAAAGTGCATTCAAAATGTTATTTAAAATGTTTTTAAGCCTTTTAGTACTCTATATATCATAAGAAAAATTTGGTAACATGGGCTTGATTGGATAATTGATGTTTGTTAACTAATTGTTTAATTAATTTTTTTTAATTTTACTATTTAAATGTTGGGAGAAGTGTTTGTAGAATGTCTTAGTCTGAGGAAGGTGGGGAAAACTTCCCTACCGAAAGCGCTAACTTCTATCAAATAAATCCGTGCTCTGCCTGATTTACAGTTACTACGGCTTCCACTGTGGTTTTTTTTTTTTTTTTTTTTCTTTACAACCATTGTCATACGATAGTGAAGAGAAGGAGTTATCAATCCAAATTCCTAGATCCCTGACTACATTTTCATTTTGTAGCAGTGTGTTGTCTATATAGTGTGATTAGGGGAGGGGTTGTCTACCAAACATGATAATGCTACACTGCTTAACATTTAGTATGAGCACATTTTTAGTGCTCCAAGAGTTTACTACAGAGAGCTCATTCTGGGAGTAAGAGGAACAGCCCCCCTACACTCTAGTTTACAGTCATCCACAAACTGTTATTCTGGGATCTTTTCTCTCTGCTTGAAGTTCTGAAAAGCAAATGCTGAAAAGGAGAGGTCTCAGCAGTGAGACCTGAAGAATATTTCTGGTACACTCCTACTTTTGATGAGGGACATGCAAGTCGCACTGTGAGTGTTCTGTCTTTCAGCTAGTTTGCTATCCACGTGAGTCGATTTTTAAAGCATTTAGTTTCCATGTGATACCTTGGTCCGATTGATATTCTGTGCATACTGGATGGCCACCACCTACATTGTCTGTAACCATTTTGAAGAAGTTTACCAGATTGAGTAAAAGCTGTACACTTCACAAAACCAAACTGTTGGGTGATTGAGTCTAGCACAATTAATGATATCATAGTTTTGAGGTCCTGTTATAATCCCCCATGCCTTTGCAGATGAAACTTGGAAGGGTGACACAGCTGTAGTGACTTGGGTCAACTTTAAGACTATGCTTAAGGAGGGACATCACCACAGTAGTGTGCCATTTGTCAGGGATGAACCCAGTAGCTAAACATAGGTTAAACAGTTTGAGTGCATCTGCAGTGCAATGGCAAGTTTAAGTGACCGGGTAGACTGTTAGGTCCCATGGAAGAGGTATTTTTGTTTTTTGCTAGCTGGCACCGTAAATAAACTTTCTAGGTAATTGGCAGAATTAGGGATTCAGATGTTTTAGGACTTTGGATAGAAGTCTTTATAAGGATATTGGCAATGTCTGTTGCGTCAGAATAGGATACGTTGTTTATGAATAAGTTCACAGCAATACAAAGTATTGTTTCTTAATTATAAATTCTCTTTTAGCTGTGCTAGAAAACTGTCTTGGGCTTCAGAGGCCAGACTAAGTTCATACCATCTTTCAGTGGATCAGATAGTGTTCTTCATTTGTCTTTGAGAATAGGGGTTTTGGATCTACTAAATATTTTTTTCTTTCTTTTGTGTAGTTTTTAATAATGTTAGACAATTAGGGTGGTTTGTTTCTGAATTTCATGTGATACTTGGTTCTGACAGAGGCTGCAAGCCCTATGTAATTTTTCTAAATGGATATAGAATTCTTTAGTGAAGTTTGCTGTTTTATCAAGCTCAAGGAAGTGTAGTCATAAGGGAATTTTGGTATTTTGTCATAGTAGGTTTGGGTTGTCGTATCTGTAGCCCTTATATTCAGTAGGCTTGCTGTCTGGGTATTTAGGAGTTTAAAAGAGAAGGTCACAAATTTGTGGTTAGACTTCAGTGGGTAAAAAGAGTCCAGAGCAATAGTGTAAGAAGAAGCCATATTTGAAAGAATCAGATCAAGAATGTTCTGTTCTCCAATAGGTTTGCTTACTGACTGCTCAAGAACTTTTTAAAGTCTAAGAATTTTTGTGCCTAGCATTGGCAGTGTAGGTGTCTCAGTTTTATTGAGGGGTTATTAGTCACCCAATGTAATGGAATTTTTGCTAATAGAAAGAAAGTGTTCTGTAATGAGCTGTTAGCTGATAATCCTATCTAGAGTGATCTGCAGTTCACTGAATTCACTTTGTGGGTCCCTATGGATTTACCTGGAAATAAACATGTTCCTTGACAAATATGGAGACTCCTCCATAGTTGCCAATGGGTCTGAATATATGGAAAACACAAAACCCTTGTATAGTGGGACTGTTGTCTTTAAATTTGAACAGTGTCAATAATTACCCAGACATGGATGATTTCTAAATGCAGGAGTGCCTCAAGATCAGGCAATTTATTATTTAGCAGTTCTTTTGGTTCTTGTAAAAGCTAGAGTTCCGGGGCTCTCAGAAGCCATTGTTTGAGAAGTTTTCAAAAGTGCGTACCTACTGGGAAAACTTTTTTATGTTTTGATGACAAAAAGTGGGAAGTAGGACACTGATCCATTAAACAATTCTCCAGACAGCTGTGCAAAAGTGCTTTAGTACAAGAACCAAGGTTGTAGTTAATGAAGCAATCCATGGAGTTTATTATATTAAGTAAGAAGGAGCAGAGGATGTAAGTGCCATTTTGTACAGTTTGTTTCATAATGACATAATTTGCACATCTATGTTCTGGATTCTTGGCTTCACTTTTTACACAAGCTAAAGTACAAGAGCCATGTTCCTCAAAAGGGAGATACTATTTTCCTTTAGGAATTCATTACACAAGTTGGGTCTCATTTTGTCCACTGTTGGAATACATATTTTGGCCATCCCCAGCTTTCATGATAGGATGGATGGCTCTTTAGTCTCCCTAAAAATTTTCAAGCTTATGCTCTGAAACATTTTTCCAGTTGAACCCCTCTTCAAATCTCTGGTACCAAAAAATGATCATGTATGTTGGGTCAGTTCCAGTAGCTTACTCTGCTAGGGCAGTGGCTGCTTCACTTGTCTCAATAAATATTGGTAAGTGACATCTGTAAACACCTGCATGTGTTCTCTACATACTGTTGCTAGACCCTACAAAATAGATGATGTTTCAAACACTTTCTAGAGCCATTGTGAACAAGTCTTCCAAGGACCTGCACCCAATGAGCCTCTCCTTGGTAATGATGAGGACTGTAAGCAGTTTCTGGTAATGCAAGATATTCTCCATGACATTAAGTATGTGAGATGATGCTCTGGCGGCAGGATGAGTTCCCTCCTTGTTTCACCCCAGAAGTTTCACTTTGTATGTTTCTTTCATTTCTACGAACAAAATGACCCTTACCAGACTTCATGCTGTAACCCACTTCTCTTCAAAATTATCATTTTTTTGTATCAGAAAAGAACTGATGAAGACCAATAGTGGGCTACCCTAATCACTTGTCTAAAAGTGCATACAAGAACACCCTTCCATCTACTTACTTAACTGAATAAACTACTTGAAACGTCAACAAGGTGTCTTTATGCCTCCCACAGGGGAGGGTATCGGAGATAAGCCTCCTAGATCTGCTAGCTAAAGTGATTTTTATCTGGACTAATCTTTTATACTCTGATAAATGCAGACAAGAGGAAACCTACAAGATTGAGGGACAAAAAAAAATTGCTAAGCTCAACCTAAGTCCTTTAAGTACTCTGGTGCCAAAGTTTTATGTCACAAACTCCACATTGTGGCGATTACTTCAGACAGGTTTTGCTTTTTAATCTATCCTGGTAGGTTAGATGATGTGTGGTGCAGAACTGTTAGTGATCTGTTGTTTTCTTATCTTTGTGGTTATTTTATTGTTATAATGCATTCTCCTTTGGTTTTGCAATAGTCACCATGGTTTGTGATCATTTTTAGTGTTTTTTTTCTGTTATTTTTCATTCTGTGATGCTCTCCCTCCATGTAATTCTCTGTTGAATGTCCACTGACCTCTGTTGTATAAGGGATTCCACTAAGGCGGTCAGTTCAGTGAGTGAAAGCAATTATGAGGACTGGATGTTGTGTTTTTTTTTCCTAGTGACATCCAAGTTTTGTTTAATTTCTGGTGTTGGAGTTGTTGATGAGGCTGTATGGCCTTCTCTGTACCATAGTGAAAGAGGTATGGAAAATCACAAATAGTACGGGTTCTGCTAAGGTATAATGAATTGTTGATTATATGTATTTTAAACTAGTAAGTGCATTACTTTCATTTTGTGGTTGCATTTGCTGTTATCACTGTTGGTTCAGAACAGTGCACTAAATTTTTTGAATGGTAGTGTTATGTGTATTAGTAGACATATTTTTGTTTGTTATGTAGGGGAACTATGAATATGAAAATAGGAACGAGCACTTAACAACTTGTGCAGAAGCTGTGTGTGTTTCTGTCTCTCTCACACACACACACACACACACACACACACACACACACACACACACACACACACACACACACACACACACACACACATACACATATATGCAGTTGCTCTGTGGCAAGGAGTGAAATGTGAACTTTTCATTTGTGAAGAAAATGTGGTACAAAAGTGTAGGATAGTGTATAGTGAAGTGTACAATGGAACAAAAGTTCATTCCCTTAAACTGTTTGGAGGGTGATAGAGGGTGGAATGATAGGACTGGGAGTAGATCACAGAAATAGATTGTGATGCTCACGTGAGTACTGTATGAAGTATGGAGTGATATTGTGTTAAAGTTCTGCACGTGTGTTTGAAATCCCAGTCTGGTACATTCTGTAATATTTCTGATGGTTCAGAGATATACATAGTACAACTAACATCATATATTGGGTTAGGCATCTGAAAACAATTCATAAATGAGTAACAATTTCCAAAGAAAGCAAAGATGCCCTTGCCATTTTTGAAAATAAACTGCAACAGAAATGAGGCTTCTGGCAGTACAACATGCACGTAAATCATATTTCATCATTGCACAGATTTAATGGTAATTCCTTGAAAAGTACACCCAGTGCCATGCTGATTAGATTATGTAACTGAATATGAATGCAGTTACATTGTTTTTATCTGTTACAGTTGAAGCTCTTAAAAATAATACGAAATTTCTGAAAAAATTGTCATTCTTCAGTATTCGTAGCTCTACTATTCCACTGTTTCCCTATCACAATTGTTGTTTGTGTGTGTTGGGGGCTGAGGCTACAGAAAAGCAAGTCACAGCATGCCAACAGAAACTCTGTTTTGACAGTTTAATCTACAAAATGAATAATTATGCCAAAGAAAACATGCACAACAGTTACAAGTACTCCAAGTATTACTGGCTACTGCAATGCATGCAAAACCAAACCAGAACACTGTTTTTTTTTTTTTGTTTTTGTTTTTTAAGTGAGATATCACTTTAGCAAGGTGTCAGCTCCTGAAGAAACCTGAATAAGTAATTCATATGAAGGTGTGGCAGCAATTAGGCATTTGTTTGGACTTTTTTTGTAGCCATTACCTTAGTTATCCTATTTCATAAACTACATGTTATAGTAAAGTTTAATTGAAAGTAGTAATAAGTTACAGATCCTAGCAAAGTGTAAATGAAAGTAGTAGTAACAACATGCCTTACAGCGCTTGTTTTAATGGTACTTTGAAACTGAAAAATGCATGGATATTGATTTCACTCATTCAATTTTAATGAAATGATGTTTCTTTTGATAACCAGGAGTGAATATTATTTAGCTCTTCCTGGTTATTTGGCCTTTATGTACCAGTAAAGACTTAAGAAGTTGTTAGCATTCAGAAGTTGTGTAGCTGAAACACTATATCATTAATGGTCATTTGGATATATCTCATGGGCCTCCAGTACAGGTGGTTTAAGGTTAAATTACACAGTGAAGACCCTAGCTTGGCTAATTCGTAAAACTCTAATGTTGTTTGTTGAATAACAAGATAGGAGGCTTGAATAAACAAACTTCCCTGTGAGAAGTTATATAAATTCTGAAAGCACACCTAGTAAATATGTAACGGATGTCTAATTATTTAAAAGAGTAGTCTGAGAAATCTAGACATATTCTTGTTAATATGCACTTTAGGATGTTAAAAATTAAAATGGTGACTTGCACATTTACTTAATTTTTCTTCTTTTTACATTAAGGTAGTCCTTGGAAAATGAATGAACATAGAAATACAGTGAAATACCTTCAGTCAGTCAAGTTTACAGAATTACCACTGGATGACGGAGAATCAAGCAGATTGGAAGACCAACACCAGACCTAAAGATTGAGTCACCTGGAATAAGTAGAGAGAGAACATGCACATGTACCTTCGGCAATACAATTTACAAAAAAACACATCTGGATCTGTGGTTGTGAAGACACAAATCCCTTGTACTGCTTCCCATGCATACTGTTTGGTGGGGAGGAATGCTGGACTTCAAAAGGTATGAGTGACCTAAAGAGAATGGCAGAAAGAGTAAAAAAAACATGAAAATTCCCCAAGGCATCTAAAGAATTCATGCTTCTGACTGCCTTGGGAAAAGCAAATGTTAAGTCAAAAATGAGCACTAGATTTCAGTCATCAGTTGAAAGATATAATAAAAGAGTAGAACAAAACTGGCATGTTTTGTCTCGGTTAATTGACTGCATTAAACTGTCTGCTGATCATGAAGTAACTCTCGGAGGGAGCAGTGAGTCCATGGAATCAGTAGATGCTAGCCTCTTTTGTCAGATGGTAGATTACACTTGCATGTTAGATAAGATAGTGGCAGACCATATGAAGAATGCAACAGTTTTTAAAGGATTATCAAAAAACATTCAGAATGATCTGTTAAGAGTGCATGTTGGAAATCAGCAGAAAAGAAATAAAACAAGAGATCAGCAAAACAAGTTTTGTAGCAGTGATTGTAGATGAAACAACAGATGTAGCAGGGAAATGGCAGATTGCTGTTGTATTCCGATATGTTGTAAATAGCCAGGTGCAGGAACAGTTCTGGGGATTTTTTACACCACAGGGGCAGTCTGCACAAGATATCACTGCTGTTGTGCTTCAACAACTAAAGAAAGTAATCCCAAGCCAGACTGAGAAATTAATTGCTCAGTGTTATGGTGGTGCTTCCTTAATGAGTAGTGTGCAAAATGAAGTGCAATCATAAGGCAGACATTTAAATGTGCTTGTGTTGTTTACTGCTATGCACATCAGCTGAACTTAGTGATAGAAAGAGCAGCATCACAGAATCCTCATGCAAGAATTTTTTTTTTGAATCTTACTCACATTGCAGCATTTTTTTCATGATTGTGACAATACAAAACTAATATTGATCATGTGGTTGCAAGACATATTCAGGAAGTATGTGGAACACTAGGCACTCGATATTAGAACCATGAACATGGTGTATGAGAACAGAGAATCATTAATGCAGTGTGTCCATCACTTGGCAGTTTCAAGTACGAGTACATATACAACTGTAGGAGAAGCATCTAGATTAGAGAAGATGCTTCAAGATGATGAATTTGTTTTCTGGCTAACTCTTTTCCATTCCATAATGCCTCATGTTGATATTCTGTATAGACTGCTTCAATTTCATAATACAGATTCAACAAATGTCCAGAGTGATGTCGGAACTGTTCTTGATACTCTTAAAGTGCAATCACATATTAGTAGTACTGCAGGATGGCATTCAAAATCAGGGGCAGTACATCAGATGTTGTCTCTTGCTGCACTGGATGTCTGTGATCTGATAAGCTGCCAGGTCTCTACACTATTTCAACACTCTGGACATCTTGAAGCATCACTTTTACTGTCATATACAAAGTTTTCTGTTTATTTAAAAGAATTCCCAGAAGAGATCCTTGAGAAAACTTTAAAGACTTACCCATTTGTTGTTAAACAGAAGCTTAAATCAGAATTAGAAGTACTGTATAGTCACAAGGACTTTGGAGGACCTGGAAGTGCTGTTCACTATCAAAATTCTTACTTGAATATTCCCTGACAGCTGAATTTTCAGAGACCATTGCTCTCCTGATGATTATTCTTACAACTCCCATGCCAACTAGTGAGCCTGGGAGGGTTTTTTCAACATTAAAGAGAATTAAATCTGTTCTGTGTTCTACCAAAGACCAAGACAAATTGGATGTCTTAGCAATGATTTTGGTGGAAACACGGCTTATACGGAATATACCCAGCTTCAATCAGCAAGTTATAATAGATCTGTTTGCACAAAAGAAGGCTGTCAGGTTGACTTTTTGTTTAAGTAAGGAGAGAGACCATTATAGAATCCCAGTGGAATCAAGGCAGAGATTACATCTGTTCCAGTTCAAGGATGCTTTATCTGCAGGAACAGGTCCAAAAAATCAGAACTGAGGCATATTGTGCATCTGCATTGGCAGCAGTTATAGTACAAGGGAGGAGATCTGCAGCAATGGCAGTGCTTTTCATTGCCAGAGGATGCATTGTGCAGTAGTCTTTGGACTAAGTAAGAGGAGCATACCACTTGCTTCAGATGGGGAAAAAAGTGAGAAATTGGGGTATTTAGCCCATCTCAAGGTT
Organism: Protopterus annectens; assembly: GCF_019279795.1. NCBI lineage: Eukaryota > Metazoa > Chordata > Ceratodontiformes > Protopteridae > Protopterus > Protopterus annectens. The sequence goes on along the minus strand of NC_056739.1, from coordinate 708,096,221 downwards.
AACATGTCCACATAAAGAGGTCATGGACTCTGCATTAAGATAGATCTCATAGCAAACTCTACAAAGTTGTAGCATATTGCAACTTCAGCAATGGCCACCTAAGAGTAAAGAGCTTTGGAGTCACTCTTCTAAAACAGTGACTTTAACCAGTGGTTTGGACTCCACTGACTTTAAACAGTGTCAAAGTATTTTTGGATTCCAGAAAAAAAAGTTTAATATTGAGCTTTTGGACTGATGGATTTTGTACATAAGAAGAATCTTTTGAGTACTGAATTTTGTCACAGCAGTTAAAAAAAGACAAATAAGAAGACACAAAGATGGCTTTGATAGCAGTAGCAAGAATGCCATAGAGGAAGTTGCAGGTTCCAGTGTAAAAATAAATGGCAGAAGAATTTGGAAGGAGAACATGAAAAGTTGATGAGGTGCTAAAACAAATTTACAAATCTGTGCTCTGTCACTAAGAGTTTACTCTCAGAGATGGACGGCAGCGATAAATGCCTTAGTGAGCAGTACCTCTGCAGAGACTAGAATCTGCATTTTTTTTACAGGACTAATGTACATGATTCACAAATGATAAGATAATCCATCTAAAATTTTGCACTGGAACAGAATAGATTAGGTCAAGGTGAAGAATGATGTTTTATAGGTAGAATTTGAAAGATTAGAATGAATAGACACCATAAAATGGGTGAGTATTTTGAAAAGTATGATGACTATCTTGAATTTTTTTTAAATATAACCCCTTAAAGTCACAGAGCAGAAAACACTCTGCAGAATAATTGTTTTCAGCAGAAGTGAAATTTCAGTTCTCTCTTCTTCTTAAACTGATGCTCCATACACTATTAGGAATGCTGGTGTTTACTTTGTCCACAGAAGATCTAGCAATATTGAGGAATAAATATCCCATATTCATGGACATGATGAAACATCGGTTAAGTTTTTCTGAGAATGTGATATTTTTGGAATAAAGAAGGGCAGAGAAAACTGAACTACACTGAAATAGTTTTGCATATGTGGTAATGTTTATTTTTTTGAAAATAATTTATGCAAAAGGAGATTATAAATCGGTTTGGCTGTGTCCCCAAAATTTTGTTTTTTATTTTAGAGTTTAAGAATTTACTGTGACCAAGCAAAAAAGAAAATGGGCTTAGAACATGGGTACTGGCAAGAGAAAAGTTTTATACACACAAAATGACTCCCTGTGTGACCCCCAAAAGAACGTAGAGATGGGAAAAAAAATCACAGAAGTGTGGACTAAAATTTTATGTTGCTGTGTATTTTTTAACTTTTACTAAGGCAAAATTACTGAAAAAGACTGAGTTCATTGTTAAAACTGTATTTAAATGAAAGGTCCACCCTCTCTTGCCGTTTCCCTTAAAGGAAAACTCTGCCCTCTCCTACAGTTTAACTCAATCCTTAGGTTTCTTTTCTCCCTACAGTATGGTTCCAGTATTGTGTAGGAACTAGAAACCTGCTTGTAATTTTTAAAACATTCACTTCCTTGCTTTATAATCAAAGGAATGGAAAGCCCACCTACTTTTTTTTTCAAGCTTAAATTCTCACATACTTTTGCAGAGGAATTCATTTCTGCCAGAATGACATACTAAAGACATAGGTCAATTTGTAGATTACCATCTCAGGTACTGCTGTCAGTCTTAGATGGTAATTAAACCTGATAATTTCAGAAGCACAGCAGCTGCTATAAAAAAGACAGAAAGCTATGGAACTGTTTCTGCTGTTTTATTGCAGAAAGGAGGAGGTTAACACTACCCTTTCATAGCAAAACAAAGCAATTAGATCAGTCAGGGGTTTAAAGGTAGTTGTCACCTCTTCTGACAAATTTAAATAAGCAGCATCACAGTACTGAAATGCTAAGCTTTAAATGTTTTGTTATTTATAATAGTTTATATGATAAGATAACTTAATGGTAGTATCAAAGATTTGTGACATTTAGAGAAAAGTCAGACAATATTTTTTTCATGTAAATATCAACATAGTTACCATTTTCAAGCAATGCCCCCCCCACCCCCACACTGGCCAAAACTACAGAAAGAGAGACAAGTGGCAACTTATCAACTAAGTGCACTGATAATGTTCATTATTGTATGCTTTTTTGTGACATCCTCCCAGAGAAGGGTGCATATCCGGTACACACAGATCCATGGTAAGAGATTCCCACTGACTTTGACTCAGTCCTTACAGTAGTAGAGTGCATGTGCATTTTGTAGTCCACAAAGGAAATGCGACCATTGATGGGAACCATAATATACAGATGAATTTACTTTAACATATGTTCACTATGTGTCCTTGTATTAAAAACTTTAAGAAAAGGAAGTTAAAAGTAGTACATGTGTTTAAATGCGCGCACACACACACACACACACACACGTTTTTGTACACATGTACTTTGTGTGTGTGTGTGTGTGTGTGTGTGTGTGTGTGTGTGTGTGTGTGTGTGTATAGTGTGGGTGCATACAATGACTTATAATAAAGTTAACATAGTAGAGTTAAGTATTATTAATGTATACATTCTAGTCAAAGTAAACGTTGGTTAATGTTTTACTTATTCACTATCCCACATTGGCTATGTGTTGCACATGCAGTCTTTGTCAATGTCTTTATGTCAGCATTTTTTTTCTTTGTATTACTAAGTACATTTATTACTTATCTTTGCCAGTGTAGCCTGAGTTGTGGCTGAAAAGGGTCCTGGGGCCAGTTCACTTTCCTGTTTTACCAAAGTATAAATAAATATGAAATATAAAAAAGGGGGGAAGATGACAGAAATAAAGAACTAGTAAAGCACATTTTCATTCTGCACCATTCATGAGAGAGAAAAAACTTCCCACTGAAAGTATTGGGAAGTAGCAGAAAGACTTACTTTGGAGTCCTGCTACGTATCACCTGTACTTGATGCAGCAAGGATCATTTACTGCAATGGGTTTTCACACCTCTGCAAGAGAGTGTGAGGAAGGTCTGTCATTTCTTTTAGAACTACAAAAGAATCCATTTACAAAAGCCTGCTATGTACCTACTTTCATTTGTTGGAAGTAGCTAACAACTTTTTATAGCATAGAACAAGCGCTGACAGACACATAAATGAGGCAAAGTATGGGAAACATAGAAGTAGCTATGTTACAGAAGGTGTTTCAGGGTCCTGACATTTTATCTTAATGGCATGAGAAAACAACACCACTTCCTCAAGTCTGGCATGATTCTTATAAAGAGGACTTGAAATGTATTCTGGGAACAAAGAATAAAAGCGAAAAAACAAGATCATGTTACCAAGGCAGGCCTCATCATCTGCCATTTTGAGAGAAACACATTACGATTATAAAAGAAGCACTTGGACTGATTTTGAGGCATTAAAATAGCTCAGAAAACAGATGCAATGAAAAAAAAACATGTTTTTAAGTTCTAAGGTGGCGTTTTCCTTTAATCCTAGTTCTCCTTTTCCCCCTACAATATGGTACTTTATAAAACTTTCATCATTTCATCACTGCCAAGGTTGTAAGGGGGGAGAGAATATAACAGTTATAAAAGTGAAATACTTTTGCAATTTAAAAGCATATTTTAATTCTCCAACATTCAGAAGAAAGAAATGCAGATCTTCTCAACACAGGCACTGAAAAATAGCAGAATGACTTTTTCCAGTAGCCTTTTTCCAGTAGCCTCACTCACTCACGATCCAGCAGGGCTCATTCACTGAAGTGACCGTCTTTGACACCTTTGGAAGAGAGGGGAGAAGGTCTGTCATTAGCTAAAGAACTACAAGTTTTTACTGTAAGAAATGTTTGCAATTTAACTTTTTTTGGCTGGGAGCTATATAGTTTTTGGGAATAAGATAAACAGGCTCTGACAGAAACATAAATGAGGGTCAGTCAAGGAAAAATAAGTCTTTGGGTTGCAGAAAGTGTGTAGGATGACTGGGACTTGCATTACTGCCAATGTATTTAGTTTAATGAGAAAACACAACTATTTTCTTATGTTTAGTGTAACTCATAAATGGGATTTAAAATGTATTTTGGAAAAGAGAAACAACAGCAGGAAAATAAGATCACATTAATATGGCAGGCACCATGATGGTCATTTTGTTGTAAAACATTACAATTTTATAAGAAGCACTTAAGAGTGATTTTGCTGCATTAAAATAGCTCAGAAAAAAACAAGAATCAAATGGCAGCCTTTAGAATTGGGCTACCTTTATTTTTTTATTCTCTCTTTGCCCCCTCTGCCTGCTGATCATTAGACCACTCCCCAATCCATTTGTCACCCATCACTGGGGTGATGATAGAGTGTGAGGTGCTGTCCTTAAGGAAACCATCAGGTGGCTTGTGCTTTTTATTTTCTTTGTTTATGCCCTACCTGCCATCCATACTCTGGTATACCAAGGATGGTGAGGTGTGCAATGAATTGCTTATGCTGGGCAGTACCTTACTTTCATGAGGCATATGCAGCAGTAAGCAGCTCTGCCCACCAACTTGAACAGGTGAAGTACTTTTCCCCAGTCCACAATGGAGATCTGAACTCCCTCACCAGTGTACAAAACCATATCATCATCATCATCAACCCCATTTTCCCTATTTACTACATAGGGCCAGGGTGTTGCGTCAGCTGTCACCATCTGTCTCGATTCAATGCCACTCTCCTACATTCTTCAACAGTCATGCCTATCGCAGGTCTCTTCTCACACAGTCCATTCATCTCTTTGCTGGATGCCCTTGTTTCCTCTTTTCTTCCTCCTGCCTGTCCCAAATTATGTTCACCAGATTGTCTTCTGCTTTCCTGTACATATGCCCAAACTACTGTAATCTATTATTTTTGACCTTTTCTGCAGTTGTACTCTCGTTTATCCTATGTTTCTTCAGTTTTGCATTCCATTCCCATGTCACTTGTTGAAGTTCTTGCACAGAGTCTGCTCATAATGCCACATCATCTGCATATAGCAACATTGATATCTCCTCTCCAACCTGCTTGCTAATCTAGTCCATTATTAGTATGAACAGCAGTAGGCTCAAAGATGAGCACTGATGCATAAACACTTCTAATAGTTACCTCACTGTGAGACTGAAAACTGTTTGTACTTGAGTCACTAGGTCCATGTACATCGCCTGCAGTAACTCTACCAGTATTTCTGGGACTTGTAACCAATGCAAGACTGCCCAAATCAGCTTTCTTGGTACCTTGTCATATGCTTTCTCCAAGTCTAGGAATGCCCAGTTGGACTCTTTCCTCATTTCTAGCCTCTACTCAACTATCTTGTCTCACTGCAAACATCAGATCAGTTGTGCTGCGTCCTGATCTGAATCCAAACTGCTCATCTTACTTTCTACTATTCAGCATATTCATTTGTCAGTCGCCCTCTCCACTGCTTTCATGCAGTGTGACAGGAGTTTGATATCTGTAACTGCCTACAGTTGTGGATGCTTTGTTGTCTTTGTTCTTGTACACAGGCACTAATATGCTTATCTCCAGTCATCTGGGATATGCATTTCTCTCTACACTGCTATGAGCACCCTCAGAAGCCATTTCTCCCCTATCTCACCTAACATCTTGATCATATCTGCTGTAACCTCATCTGAGCCTGCTGCTTTTTTCCTTAGTGATGTTCTTTTTTTTAGGGTGAACGACTCCTCTTCTTTCATTGTGGGCTGTGCCTGGGGCAGTACAGCTTCTATGGGACTTTTCTTCATTCAGAAGCTCCTGGAAATACTCCTTCCATCTGCCTTTGATAGCCTATGGACTGGTGAGCAGGTTGTTGCTGGCATCTCTTTTGAAGGTGACTATCTACCTTATCTTTCTGTCTTTGCCTTGCAGCCTGATAGAGTTTTTATGCCATCGATCAAGTTACGTTCCAGAAGCTGGTAGAGTGCCTATAATGCCTTGCTCTTTGCTATTGCATCTCTTCTCTTAGCCTGTTTGTTAGCTAACCAGTATTCCTTCGTAGCCTGGTCTGTCTTTTCTATCTCTGACTTTTTCCTGCACTCCTTTCTTTTGATGACTTCTTGGACTTCTGCATTCTACCACCAGCTTTCCTTATGTACCTTATTTCCTTACCTGGCTTAACCACATATCTGTTCAATAGTCTTCGCACGTGCTGTTTTGAGGTGCTGCCATCCTTCAGTTCCACCTATTTCCTCTTCTTCCAGAGATGCTAGAGCCTTGAGTAATTCATTTAACTCTTGTGCTTTCTCACCTGTCAACTTTCAGGTCTTCAGCCTGGTCTCTGTTGACCTTACAGCCTTCTCTGACCACTGATTGCAGCAACCATTTTTTTATGCTGTGGGAAAGCTGTTTCATTGGGGAAACCTTTGTAATCAATGATTCTTCCCTGTTGTCCATTCCTTAGTAGGAGGAAGTCTACCTGAGTTACATGTTGGCCACTCTTGTGCTGAACTTGTAACTGTCTTTCTTGCTGAGCCATGTACTGGCTACCATAAATCCATTTGGCAGACAGATGTCCAGAATGGCCTGCCCTTCTTTATTCCTGTTTTCCCATCCATATGGACCCAGACAGTCCACATATCATGTTCTGCCTGTCCTGATATGTGCATTCAGGTCACTCGTTATCAACACCAATTCATGTTGTACTGCTTTATTTAGTAGATCCTGCAACTGCTGTCTGAATGCACTCTTTTCCTCACTGTCTCAACACTTGCTGTGGGGCATAGGCTGAGATTACAGATACTGCATTATCCTTACACTGGAGTCTGATTGCCATGAGTCTGTTACCAATTCTGATGACATCCCTCACTGTCTTCTGAAGCTTCTCCTTCACCACAATTCCCATACCATTTCTAGTCTGTTATCCACCTGAGTAGTAGACTATTGTTCTCAAGCCTATTGTCTTTGCTGCTCTGCCCTTCCATCATGTCTCTTGGATACAGAGGATATCCAGCTTCCTCCTTACCATCATGTCATCCACTTCCAAGCTGTGTCCTGTCAGTGAACCTACATTGAATGCAGCAGTTCTTAGTTTATATCTGTCAAGTTGATTGTTTTTTTACGTCCAGCTTTCACTGAACAGAGTTATCCAAGGGTAACCAAAGCTGGGCAACTGGACACCAGATGGCCAGTAGCTTATTGACTCAGGGCTGCTGGGCTTTATAGTGGGTACACACTGGCCAGTAGAGGCACATGCATCTCTCCCATCATTAGCATGGGTCCCTGGCATAGGTCAGAGTAGGCCCAGTCCTCAACCCGCTTATCACCAGCACATACTTCTCTCCATTTTTAGTGACATTAGTCAACATGATCAAATCACCTAGAAACAGTTTGTACACTGTTGAGTGGTTAGCCCTGACACAACAAGCAGTATGTGATCTGTATTCCTCTATCTTGAAGATATTGCACACTACAATTGATGTCCAAAATAGGTGGTTTGTACAGCTCCTCTCCACCCATAGGCACCATCTAGAGTTTGTGTTGCTGCACACAATTCTATAGGAGAATATACATGACAGATGAGATTAACACATAAAGTACAAATACAGTACAGCATGTCTTAGATTTTATTAAGCCTCTACAGTACATTTAGTATGTCATCTGACAGAATACATTTTACAACTGTGAGGAAGACAAGGGGATATAGGTAAGGGAGAAGGAGGTAACATGAGATGTGAGAGTGTTCAATCTCGCCGTTTGTTCTTACACCTGGGTTCGGAGCCGATCCTCGGCTCCGTGTCGGCCGCTTGGCAAGCTCTGCATCGAGAAGAAGCTCGAGACCAACCTAACTCCCACAATCCCCCTCTGCCTTTACCTCAGATCTAGTTTGCCGCTGCAGCGTTCGCATCAGTTTGATGAGCTCGAGCAACCTTAAGCTAAGATTTATAATTTTCTTATATTTCTCCTAAACTTTTTTCTAAAAAAATTGTTCTTAAGTGACTGTGTGTGTGTGTTAGTAGTGTTTCGAGGAATTCTCGGTTCCATATAAAGTCTTTTTATATACTTTATTAGAGTTTTCCCTCGGGGCCTACCCCACCCTTTTACTTGGATTGACTACTGGATTGACTTTTTACAGGATTTGACAATAAGTTTCTGGATTAGACAAAATTACTGGATTTGACTTAATAGTGACTTTTTCTCTGTTAGCTGTACCTAAAATTGTGACATGTCTGAGAAAGCTAAGTCTGGCTTTAAACGCTGCCAATGTGGGCAGAAGATGTCGGTGACTGATAATCATAGTTCCTGCGTCTACTGTCTTGGCCCTCTCCATCTGCAAGAAGACTGCTCAATATGTCATTCTTTCAGTGGAAGGGTCATGACAGATAGGCGCAGGAAACTTATGGATAGGGGTCTTCTAAAACCTACCTTTCAAGAGGCTCTGGATGCATCAGACCAGACATCCAAATCCTCGAAGGAATCGAAGACGTCGGAGCCCAGGTCATCGGCTCCGAGCTCTTCAGTTAAAGTTCGATCACCGGTTCCACAGACTTCGGGGCCGAGTGTTGAACTGTTGTCAGTTTCCAAGCCTCGAGTCTTGGAACCGGTGACGGAGCTCCCTCCCCCGGCACTGTTGAGGTCGGCTCCATCTTCGATTCCTTCGACGTGCTCTTCCAGGCCCCTCTCCGACACCGATGTAGACCGCGTGGTGCAGAAATTAATGGAGAATACGGCCTTATCCAAGCTCATCTCTGTCTCCTCCCAGTTGGTGTCGAGACTCGAAGGCCTTACCTTATCTCCACCTGTTCCTCCTCCGAAACCTATCCAGTCTTCGGAGCTGGGAGAGGCTGATCTGGTGATTGTGGAGCCCTCGGTGCCAGAACCGTCTTTCTCTTGGTCGGCTCCATTCACGACTCCGTCGGATCCGGTACCGGAGTCTCGAAGCCGAAGATCCATCCTTGGATCCGGGACTGAGAGTCGGACCGATGTTTCGGTTCCGACGCTCCCTCTCGGGGCCTCGGCTCGGATCGACTCGGCTCCGTCCTCGGGGTCGATGCCTTCGGTGCCTGTCTCGGGGATTCTTCCCATTTCCTCGGAACCGGGAGATACCTCGACTCGGGACCCGGGGGCCTTCGAGCTCATGAGGAAGGTGTTGTCTACCCAGACAACCACATCAGCAGAAACAGCTTCTCCTTCCCATAAAGGAGCGTTATCCTCCTCTGCACCCACGGCTACATCTAAGCATCGAGCACCTGTGTCTCAGCCACCCCTGGAGGGTGCCCCCTCTTCTTCGGATGCCCCCCCCCGAGGAAGTTCCGAGGAAAAGATTGTGTAAGAGGAGACACTTAGATTCTCCACAAGAATCATTGACATCGGACACTGACTTGGATGAGTCAGAAGGGTCCCCAAAGTCACCCTCAGAGGATGTCTCTTTTTCTGACATCCTGGAGATCCTAAAGCAGAGAGGTGATTGGCAATCCCTCCCCCCTTCTGAGGATGAGTCAGTCTTGCTGAAGGCATTCGGTGCTCGCCCTTCCTCCTCCTGGGTCACTCCGCCCTTCGATGAGTTGATGGAGCTGATTGCTCGAAGGGCGTGGGAGACGCCTGACACGGTGGAGCCAGTCCCTAGAAAGCCTAATAAATATATTACTGCCCCTCAGGATAAGGCTTATCTGACAAAGGGAGTGCCAGTGGACGCTATGGTGGTGGCAGCGGCCACGAAAAGGAGATGTCTGAATCTTCCTCATCTGTCCATCCGCCTAACAGAGATTCTAGGACTATGGACAGGTATGGGAAGCGCATTTTTAGTTCAGCGGCTTTTTCTATGCGATCCATGAACTATTTGACCCACTTCACACGGCTACAGAGGGATCTAATCAAAGAGTTGGGAGATACCCTCCAGGGTACTACAGATGCTGCTGTTTCAGAAAAGGTTACAGCACATCTCAATACCCTTACATCTATTGCAAACTCGTCCATGAGGCTGATCTCATACGCAGCCGAAGGATCGAGTAGGGCAGCAGCTTCAGCGATTGCTCTTCGTAGACAATCCTGGATGCGCTTATGTTCATTTGCGGAAGCCTTCAAGTCTTCATTTACTAACGCCCCATTCGATGGTGCCACTCTCTTTAGCCCCAAAGTAAAGGAGACCCTTACCCGGTGTGAGCAAGAGGGAAAGACTCTGTCTGCTGTCGGAGTCCGTTTTTCCACCCCATCCAGACCGTACCCCAAAGGGCAACGTGGTGGAAAAATGTGGTTTTGAAAACCCCAAGGCTCTTTCCCAGGCACACAGGGTGATGCCCCCTCTAGAGGCAGAGGAGGGGGCAGAGGTGGAAGACGCCGCCCTGGCGGCAGAGGGGGTCCGCAAAACCAAGGTGACAGGGATACAACCCCTGGGAAACCTTTCCAGCACTCCTGAGAGGAGGCCCGACTGTCCTGCTCTGGAGGCAGTTGGGGGGTCGCTTAGCTTTATACCCTCAGGCCTGGCAAAATCTTACATCAGACAATTGGGTAAAAAGCGTTGTTACCAGAGGCTACAGAATACCCTTCCTATTGCCCCCAATTCCGAAGAAAAGACTCCCAGATGTGCCGCCCCATCTGCGAGACCCTGCAGCTATAGAAATTTCAAAGCTGCTAGAAAAAAGAGTAATCCTACCAGTCCCAGCGGACCAAAGAGGATTCGGAACTTACTCAAGGTTCTTTTTAGTTCCAAAAAAGACAGGGGACTGGAGGCCGATTCTGGACCTAAGCAATCTCAATACCTTCGTCAAGAAAGAAAAGTTCCGGATGGTCACGCTTCAGTCGATCCTTCCATTTTTACAGAAGGACAACTGGATGTGCTCAATAGATCTGAAGGACACATACTACCACATCAAAATGGCCAGGGCGTCCAGGGATCACTTGCACTTCCGGCTGGGAGCCAGCCACTTTCAGTTTCGAGCCCTGCCCTTTGGTCTGACCTCAGCCCCCAGGGTTTTCACCAAATGCATGGCAGTGGTAGCGTCTCACTTGAGACGCCTGGGATTCCAGGTGTTTCCGTATCTGGACGACTGGCTCCTTTCTGCCACCACCCAGCGTCAACTGATTCAAGCCAGGGATTACACACTGCAGCTTTGTGTTCATCTCGGAATTTCCGTAAATTTCGAAAAATCTTTACTACAGCCATCACAGCATATCTCATTCATAGGAGCAGAATTGGATACGCATCGTTTAATTCTAAGACTTCCTCCAGAAAGGATAGCCTCACTACAAAGCCACATATCTCTTCTTCTGTCATCCAGAAAATCCCCAGCAAAACTGGTTCTGAAGGTTTTGGGTCTCATGGCAGCTTCTCTCATTGCGATACCATTGGGAAGACTGCACATGAGAGTTCTACAATGGCTACTGTTTGCACAATGGTCGTTCCAACAGCTACCTCTGACACACGAAATTCTGATCACAAACACATGCAAATCACACCTAGCCTGGTGGCTCCGGACTTGCAATCTTTCCAGCGGAAGACCATTTGTGCTACCCACGACAGCTACGGTGACCAGGCGCTTCCCGATAGGGTGGGGGGGCATCTTTCAGGGACAGACAGTCCAAGGCGAATGGACCAATTTAGAGTACAATCTGCACATCAATGTTCTAAAGTTGAGGGCAGTGTTTCTAGCGTTGCAACACTTTGCTCCCCTTCTTCCTCTAGGGACTATTGCAGTTCAGACGGACAACATGTCCATAGTCTGGTACATAAACAAACAAGGGGGAACCAAGTCTTATCAGCTATGCAGAGAGGCCATGAGAATCTGGCAATGGGCAGAGTCCACGGGTCGCTTTCTGATTGCAACGCACATCCCGGGGTCATCCAACGTCATAGCCGACAGGTTGAGCAGAGCAATCCTGTTGCCTCACGAGTGGTCCCTCAGTCAGTCAGTTGCGAAGGAGATTTTTCGCAAATGGGGCCAGCCTTCCTGCGATCTTTTTGCGTCTCCAATGAACGCCAAATGCAGAAGCTATTTTGCCCTATTACCCCCTCCAGGGGAAGTCCCCAGGGACGCTCTGGTCCACGATTGGCCCCCGGGTCTCCTGTACGCTTTTCCTCCCTTTCCCCTGATTGCAAAGTTTCTGCAGAAAGCCAACAACCTGCAAAGGACGATTATCCTCATTGCCCCATTCTGGCCTCGTCAGATCTGGTTTCCCTTTCTTCTGGCACACCGCATTCGGGAACCCTGGATCCTGGACCCGGAGCCGGATCTACTGACCCACTCGTCAGGGGCTCCCCACCCCTCGCTACTGTCACTCCAACTAGCAGCTTGGCTGCTCCGCTTCCCTACTTAGCCAGGTCTGATCTTCTTTCACCTGCAGTTCAGAATATACTAGTGGCTTCTCATAAAGCTTCCACTACAAAGACTTACACTAGTAAATGGAAGCGTTTTGTTTACTGGGCAAATACACAGCAATTGGACCCTGTTATAGCTCCCTTAAATAAGATCTTGGAGTTTTTAACTGAATTGTTCCACCAAGGAGCTTCTCCTGCCACTTTGAGAGTGCAATTGGCTGCCATTTCCAACTTTCATGTGGAAGAATGTGGGGCCCCTATTATGGCTCACAGACTTTGTAAGGCCTTTCTGAAAGGATCTTTCCATATTAGACCACCAGTTAGAACTCCTACATCTCCTTAGAATCTGAACCTTTTATTATCTAAATTGATGCTACCTCCTTTTGAACCAGCCTCTTCTTGTCCTTTAAAGTATTTGTCGTGGAAGACCCTCTTTTTGGTGGCCATTACATCGGCTAGACAGGTGTCAGAGCTTCAGGCTCTTTCTATTAAACACCCTTATTTGATCTTTCACTCTGACAGAGTATCTCTTCGCACTAATCCGTCCTTTCTCCCCAAAGTTTGCTCCGTTAATAACATCAATCAATCCATTGAGCTCCCTACCTTTTTCAAAAACCATTCCAATAAGTTGGAGTATATGTTACACAAGTTGGATGTTCATAGACAGCTTAGATTTTACCTGGATAGAACAAAGGATCACAGGAAAACAGATCAACTTTTTGTAGCCTTTGCAGACAGCAGGAAAGGTATAGCAGTTACTAAACGAACCCTTTCCAAATGGCTAACTGATTGCATTATATTTGTTTATGCTGCTTCGGAACAAACTTTACCTGTCAAACCCAAGGGGCACTCTACAAGATCAGTATCTACATCCCTGGCTCATGCAGCTCGCTTACCATTAGACACTATTTGTGCAGCTGCCACTTGGTCTAAACCACATACATTCATTTCTCATTACAAGGTAGACAGGGTTTCTAGGGACAGGGCAACCTTTGGTTCCACTGTGCTCAAGAACGTTCTCCCATGAGTTCCTCAGGAACATGGAGCTAGAGACGCTACCCAGGTGTAAGAACAAACGGCGAGATTGAACACTCTCACATTTAGAAGTTATGTCCTTACCATAACGTTCCATGTGGAGTGTTCATCTCGCCTTTGTTCTTACATTCCCACCCTCCCACCCTCAGGAAGAACGTCCAGTTTGGTGTCTGGTTTGGTTTCTCCTGCTTCTGCATTACGCAGTTGTTGTGTATATATGTATATATATATATATATATATATATATATATATGTATAGGTGTTTCTCTCAGTTATGTTGTTTTTGGCATGAATGTGTTACTCTCTCTGTTGACTTCTGGTTTGCTTGCAAACTAGATCTGAGGTAAAGGCAGAGGGGGATTGTGGGAGTTAGGTTGGTCTCGAGCTTCTTCTCGATGCAGAGCTTGCCAAGCGGCTGACACGGAGCCGAGGATCGGCTCCGAACCCAGGTGTAAGAACAAAGGCGAGATGAACACTCCACATGGAACGTTATGGTAAGGACATAACTTCTAATTATAGAGTGGATAGAAGTGTAGTTAGAGGTTATATCTGAGTGAGGGAAAGTTATCCAGGGTTATGTAGTCTGCGTTTTAGAATAGTTACGTATACTACAAACATCTTTGAAAACACATTTCAGATGCTGAAAGAAGACCATGTGCTGCAGGAAACAGAGTAGTTTATAGATGCACTATTTTCTACAATCTTGGCAAATGAACTTGGTAAACCTATAGATCAGTAAGTGTCAAACTTCTGAGGGTTCTTTACTTTTAGGTTTTACTATGATTTTGCTTTGTTCCTATGTATTACAAATGACACCTTTGTAGGTTTCTTTTTAATGGAATATTTTTCATTATAGTAGATGTGGCAAGGCTTTGTGTAAATGCATATTCATAATACTGAGTTTATGTGGAGTTAAAGATATTTGTGATGCTGTTATAGTCTGACAGATTATAAATCTGGGTCCATTCTACAGAGTTTAGCTCCATTCTTTGTTTGGAACTGTAGAGCTTTTAAGAAGCATTAGTCCAGATGGATCGTCCTAGTCAAAAAAAAGGAATAAATTAAAATAAAACAAGAACAGTTTTTTGACGGTATGTTTTGAGACAATGATGCTGTACAAATTGGGGAGGGTAGTAGCACTTTTGTACTGTGCCTGATGAACCAATGAGGGAGGATGGAGGTGAACAGCAAATACATGGATCTGACATAGTTTACTTCATTTGGTCTTCAACCGGTGGTAATATGGATCCGTATTGGATCCGAGCCAGCAAATATTACTAGCAGCAGCTCCAAGCTCCAGACTCCTCCCCTTACCCATAATACACCTCCACTGCCTTCCATTCCCAGATCTTGTTTGCCGCGATTTGCTTATACATTGTGTCTTCTGAGCTCCAGCTAGCAGTGGGTTATTTAAATACTGTAAGTAGAAAACTTTCACTTTTTTCGTCAGTCTAGATTAGTTTAGGTACCCCTTCTCCCCATCACTTTGGCGTTGAGTGTTAGCCTGGTTAGGTAGATAGTTAGAGTAGTTCTGTGGTGCCACCCCCCCCCTCAGTGTTGTCTATAGACTAGTGTGGTGTGTGTGTGTGTGTGTGTGTGTGTGTTTAAGTTCAAGAAAATATTTGCCTGTCTTTTCTTAAGGCTTTCTTTCTTCACTTAGGATGGCTGAAAAGCTTGTGTTTAAGTGCTGCACAGAGTGTGGCCATAAGCTCTCCCCAGCGGATGGCCACACTCTGTGTATGTTGTGCTTGGGTGTGGCCCACCTTAGTGTGGATTGCTTCATTTGTGCGAGGTTCAACCCCCGAGCTTTAAAGGATAGGAAGGCCAAGTTGGCCCTCAAAGGTCTTCTTCCTCCTACCGACTCTCTTTCCTTGTTTTCGGCTTCAGTCACAGCAGCTGCTGTGACTGCCTCTCCCTCCTCTCTTCTTCTGGCCTCTCTCCTCCCTCCCAGGCTGGGACTCAAACTCCTGCATCTAAGCCTGTGGTAGTGGAGCAGAAGAGAGGTAGAGAAAGGGAGAGAGAGTCGAAGACGAGGGAAAAGAGGAAGAGGTCCCTGGACCTCGCTTCTTCAAGCAAGTCAGCATGGATCCATGACTCCCCTTGGCTTTGATCTCCGAGGTTCTCCCCGGAGCTGGAGGAGGCATGTCCAGTCTCTCGGGCCTCGGTTCCCCGACCCACCAGGTCAGAGTCCGTGGCCTTGTCATGGTCAACTCACTCCTTATCGGATATGGATCTAGATAAGATGAGGCGCTTTATCCGTACACAGATCCAGATGGGGGTCTTGCCATTCCCCCCCCCCCTCTGGAGGGGGGAGCTTGCTTCCTTTCTTTCAACCCTTTTCTCCTTCTCCAATCCGACCTTCAGCTTTGGAGTACTCTAATCCGAGGTTGGCCTTGGTCAGGGGGTCGGCAGCGATAGTACTGGTTT
This sequence comes from Protopterus annectens, assembly GCF_019279795.1. Lineage (NCBI taxonomy): Eukaryota > Metazoa > Chordata > Ceratodontiformes > Protopteridae > Protopterus > Protopterus annectens. Next base: position 708,080,563 of record NC_056739.1, on the reverse strand, counting down.
CCTCGATGCCGACAGCTGCCTGGACCGTTTCGGGTCCGAGCCGCTCTTGGAGCCGGAGCTTGGGTGTCTGATCCTAGGGAGTGGAGCATTTTCCATCGGCTCCGACTTTGTCGGGCCAGGTCCCCTCCTTCGGAGCTCCGTCCACCTCAGCCCCGGCTCCGATTCTCGCATCTGACCCGGGGAGACTGGCCTCCTTATTACCTTCCCAGGAGGTCCGCTCTCCTTCGGTGTTCGATGTGGTAGAAAGAGTCCTCTCCGTCGGATCGAGACCCCTGGCCGTCACCTCAGACTCCTCCCAGACCCCCTTGGCTATGTCTGTGGTCCCCATTGTCTTACCAGAGGGACAGTGTGTGTTCAAAGAGCCCCAAATGGTTCCCCCCGAAGAACAGATGGCTTGCAAGCACCCCCCTGGAGAGCCCCCCCCCCCGAATCCCTCACTGAGGACACAGATTTAGATGATGGAGAGGGTTCCCCAAGATTACCTCCCAAGGATGTCTCCTTTGGAGATATCATGGAGATCCTGCGCCAGTGGGGAGGTTGGTCTGCCCCCAAGCCCTCTTCTGAGGAGTCTGTGTTCCTGGTGGCTTTCGGCACAGACCCGTCTACTTCCTGGGTTTCCCCTCCCATGGATCCTTTAGTGGATTTGGTCACCTTGCGAGCGTGGAAGGAACCGGACACCATGGAGTCTATCGCCAAGCAACCCGATAAAATTTTAAGCCCCCCCCCCCTTAACAGGCCATCCTGGAATAAGGGCTCCCCTGTGGATGCCATGGTGGTAGCAGCAGCCACTAAGAAGGAACTTGCTCAGGAGAGTTCCTCGGTCCACCCTCCTGACCATGAGTCACAGATGATGGACTGCATAGGGAAGCAGGTGTAAGCTTCAGCTACCTTTTCAATCAAGGCACTGAATTACTTGGCCCATGTCACTAGACTCCAGTTCGACCTAGTAAAGGAGCTGGAGGATTCTCCCTCCAAGTCCATGTTGCAGGAGGATAAGGCTTTGTTCTCTGAGAAAATGGCCACTCTAAAAGCAGTATCTAATATGTCCATGCGACTCCTCTCCCATGCTATGGAAGGAGTGGCTAGGGCGGCTGGGTCTGGCGTGTCTGAGGTATGACACCTGCCTCAGGTTGTGTCAATTTTTCGAACCCTTTAAGGCGTCCTTTGCCAAGGCCCTTATGATGGCTCTACACACTTCAGTAAGACTGTCAAGGAGACACTAGTCCAGAGTGAGAAGGATGGGAAGACACGGTCTGCCATCGGAATCTGCTTCTCTAACCCTCAAAGGTCTTTTTATCGGAACCAGAGAGGGCAAAAGAAGATGTGATTCCGGAAGAAGTCTCAGTATTAATGGGACACTCAGGGCTCTTCTTCCCCTAAAGGCAGAGGGGGACAGAATGGACGCCGGCCCACAGACAGAGGGGGGTCCTTGGAACTTCGGGTCTCGAGAACCATTCTCGGACACACCCTGGCAGCAACCCTGAGGGGCTGCCCGATTGCTCTACACTGGAGGCAGTCTGGGGATGATTGTCTTTGCACCCAGTGGCATGGGAGTCCATAACAGTGGACTGCTGGGTGCTTCAAATCATATCCAGAGGATATTCTATCCCCTTTGTGGGTTACCCCATATCTCCCAGACACCTCCTGAATGTTTTACCCACGCAAAGGGAGGCAGAAGCACAGGAAATTTCCAAGCTGCTAGTAAAATGAGCCATCAAAACGTCCCCCAGATTAGTCCGGATTGGGCTTCTACTCCAGGTTCTTTTTGGTGCCAAAGAAAATGGAGGACTTAAGGCCCATTCTGGACCTCTGTACCCTGGACCTGTCTGTTGCCAAAGAGAAGTTCTGGATGGTCATGCTACAGTCCATCATGCCGTACCTGCAAGAGAGCGACTGGATGTGCTTGTTAGACCTCCAGGATGCTTACTATCACATAAAAATGCACAGAAGTTCCAGGAGGTTCCTCCGCTTCCAGCTAGGAGTCAGTCATTATCAATTTTGAGCCCTACCCTTTGGTCTTACCACAACCCCCAGGGTGTTTACCAAAGTGATGGCGGTTGTAGCGCCTCACCTGGGGATTCAGGTCTATCTGTACCTTGACAATTGGCTCTTCACTGCTCCCACAGGTGGATACTTTCCCAAACCAGGGATTACTTTCTGACACTTGCCCTGAGTTTGGGTATCACAATCAACACATCCAAATCTCTCCTAGAGCCTGTACAGGTGATAGACTACATTGGTGCCAGGATAGATACACTTCAGTGCAAAGTATTCCTGACTTTGGAGAGAGTTCAAAACCTCAGGATGCATGTCTCCCTGATCTACCATTCTCACCTCCCTACAGCTGGGGGTCAGTGTTGAGGGCCCTAGGCTCGATGGCGGCGACCATAACTCTTCCGTGTGCTCAGCTACACATGCGGATTCTTCAGTGGACCCTAGCGGTTCAGTCGACCCTGTTGGAACTGCCATTAACTTATCTTATCCAGCTAAGTCGAGTATGTCTGTCGTCCCTCATATGGTGAATGAGCTCTCTGGACATTTTGGAGGGACGACCCTTTGCTCCAGCTCCGGCCCAAACCACAGTGACCACGGATGCCTTCCAACTCAGGTGGGGGAGCATTGTTCGGGCAGGACAGTCCAAGGCCTGTGGTCCCCCATAGAGACCAGCTTTTATATCAATGTCCTAGAGATGAGGGCGGTCCTTCTAGCATTGCAGGCCCTTCATGCCTTTCTTCCTCTGGGGACGATTGCCATTCAATCAGACAACATGTCAGTAGTCTGATATATCAACAAACAGGGAGGGACCAGGTCTTACCTCCTTTGTCATGAGGCCATGAGAGTGTGGGAATGGGCGAGCTCCACCAGCTGCTTTCTCATCGCAACGCACATTCCGGTGTGGTCCAACACTAGTCGGACCATTCTTATGCCTTATGAGTGGTCTCTGAATCTGTCAGTAGCAGAAAGTACAGTTGTGCACACTTAACATAAATGTAGATGTTCGAGTGTATTCACTGTTGCAGTCATTACATTTGGGTAATCTGCTTGCAGGTTGCCCTCAGTCGGCCTGATTAACAAAGTCTTGGGTCCTGCGTCAGTTGCTGTCCCTTCTTCCATGACGTCAGGTCGTCAGGGGTATAAAACATGCAGCCGACGCCATTACATCAGTTTTTCTTGCCCCAGACTTCAGTTGCCCACCTAATGGGGAGCAATTAAACATAAAAACACAAAGGTAAACCTTCCACAAAAAAGCAAATACACCAAAAGTCTTTTAAGCATAGTAAAGGAAAGTAGAGGCATAGCCAAAAGAAGTTAGGGGGCAGGAGGGAGGGTAACCAGGACTGCAACAGTGAATACACTCTAACATCTACATTTATGGTAAGTGTACACAACTGTACTATGTTCTTTGTGTTTCACTCTTGCATTACATTTGGGTAGATTCCCAAAGCTATGGTTGGGAGGAGTTTAGATAGCATTAGGGCCAGCTATAAGGCCCTGCAGGACTTCAGTGGCAAAGCTAGCTCTGGATTTATAGAAAATTGGCAAATGATAATGCTTGGTGAAAGTATGTACAGAACTCCAGGTAGCAGCTTCTAGGATGTCCCTGGTAGGAACGTCAATGAGAAAGGCTGTAGAAGTAGATGCAGCCCTGGTGGAGTGAGGTCTGATCTCCTGGGGGATAGGTTTTCCATGGTGCTTATAGCAGAAATGAATGCAATGGCTTATCCATTTAGAAATGGTTTGTTTTGAAATAGCCTTCCCCTCTGCCCCTACAGCAAATGCTACCAGCAGTTGTTCAGATTTTCTTTGAGGTTTAGTCCTGTCCAAGTAGAATCTAAGTTGTCTGTGCACATCCAAGGAATTCAGAATCTGTTCCCCTTTGTTCTGTGGATTGGGAAAGAAGGTTGGCAAATGAATGGACTGATTAAGAGCCACACTGGATACCACCTTGAGCATGAAGGATGGATTGGTTCCGAGTGACATCCTGTCCGCATGAAAGATGATGAAAGGCTCCACTGCCATAAGGGCCTGTAATTCAGATACCCTTCTAGCTGAAGTGATTGCTAAAAGGAAAGCTGATTTCCAAGAAAGAAATTTTAAGTCTGCAGTAGCAGCTGGCTCGAAAGGAGGTAGAGTGAGTTTCTCCAATACAAAGTGAAGGTCCCAGGCTGGGGTTCGAGCTCTCCTGGGTGGTCTCAAATTTTTGGCCCCTCGGAGGTACTCCTTGAGCAGTGGATGAGAGAAGAGGGGAGGTTCTGTGTTATAATGAGCTGCAATGGCTGAGGCATGGATTTTAATGGAGGAAAAAGACAGGCCCTTGTGAAGCATCTCAGTTAAGTATTGTAAAATCTGAGGTAAATTGGCTACTGCTGTGCTCATCCCTTGAGACTGGTTCCAGGCACAGAATCTTTTCCATTTTTCAGCATAAGATTGTCTAGTGCTAGGCCTCCTTGCCTCTAAGATGACATTCATCACAGGTTTGCTGAGGGATGGTAAGGGAGAATTTAAGTAATTAGCCAGGCTGCAAGGTTCAGTGTTGGAAGCTGAGGGTGCAGAATCTGGTTCTCCTGCTGAGAGAGCAGGGGAGGAATCTGAGGCAGGTGCCATGGAGATAACCATGACACACTGCGCAGGAGGGGGTACCAGTGTTAACCCGGCCAGTCTGGAGCAATCAAAATCATCCTTGGTTTGTCCTGTTTGAATTTTAGTAGTACTTTTGAGAGCAGAGGCAGCAAGGGGAAGGCATAGACTGATAGTTTTTCCAGCTGAAGGACAGAGCATCCACTTTCCAGGCTGGTTTGTGGAGAGTCCTTTTGCAAAAATCATCCAATTGGTAGTTCTGGGGGGAAACAAACAGGTCTATATCTGGGCTCCTCCATTTACTTGTCAACATGTTGAAAATCCTTGGTTCCAGTTTCCACTTGTGTGGTTCCATGAGGTTTCTGCTTAGTCCGTCTGCCAGTGTATTTAATTTTCCTGGCAGGAATTGAGCTTGTAGGTGCACTTGGTAACTAAAGGTTGTGTTCCACAATGCCATGGCTAGTCTGCAGAAGGGATAAGAATGTGTACCCCCCTGCTTGTTTATGTACCACATAACCGTGGTTTTGTCCGTCTTTACCATTAGTTGTCCAGGAAGAATGTAGTCCTTGAAGACTGTCAGAGCATTCTGTACAGCTAACATTTCATTTTGATTGATATGCAGGTGCATTTGACTTGGGTTCCATTTGCCCTGAATGCACTTCCCTGCCAGGTGAGCCCCCCCATGCATAGTCTGATGCATCTGTTGTTAGGGTTTGGGCAGCAGGGGATGGTGTGAAAGGTAGTCCCGTGTTCTGGTGGCAGGCCTCTGCCCACCAAAGGAACTCTAGCCGTAGGCAAGGTATGATAGGAATCATTGTTTCTAGGCTGTGAGAATGTTGACTCCATGGGCTTTTTAGATACCACTGTAGTTTCCTCATATGCAGTCTTGCATATGGAATTAGAAGAATGCAAGAGGCCATGAACCCCAAGGCTTGCAGTATTTGTCTTACAGATAGCAGGGTTTTTGTGGCCACTTGTTTGAAGTAGGTTTTCAAATGAATTTGCTTTTCTGGCATGAGGTAAGCCATCTGGGAAGTTGTATTCAAGCTTGCTCCCAGGAATGTAATTTGTTGACAGGGTACCAGTTGTGATTTATTTTCGTTTATGGTGTACCCCAGACAAGTAAGAACCCTTTTTAGAAATTTCAGGTGATTCAAAAGTATGTCCTGGCTTTCTGCCTGAATTAGACAATCGTCCAGGTATGGGTATATTTGAATACTTCTTTGCCTGCAAAATGCAATAACTGGAGCTAGGCACTTTGTGAATACCCTGGGCGCAGTAGATAAGCCAAAGGGCAGTGCAAAGAACTGATAGTGCATGTAGCCTGCTTTGAAGTGTAAGTATCTTCTGCAAGATTCCCTGATTGGGATGTGCAGGTATGCTTCTTTTAAGTCTAGTGTTGCCAACCAGGTGTCTTTGCCTAGCATAGGAAGTAATTGGTGAAGAGTCAGCATCTTGAATTTTGGAATCTCCAGAAAGGTGTTTAGAGTAGACAGGACCAGGATTGGACTCCATGATTTGTCTTTTCTGGGTACCAGGAAAAGTCTGGAGTAGAAACCTTGTCCCTTTTCCTCTTCTGGTACCAGTTGAATAGCCCCCATGCTTAAGAGAGAAAGTACTTGTTGAAGAGCAATCTTTCCTCCCAAAGGGGCAGTCAGAAGATAAGTGCTTGGAAATTTTAAAAGGAAGTCATTGAGACAGTTTACCATAGGCGGGTGTCTTGTTATTCCCAGATTTGGAAGTGGAGGCCGCCACTGCTTAGTTCTGTGAGTCCCCTGGGACGGAAACCTGGGGTTTTTGCTGTGTTTGGGTTTGGCTTGAGAAGACCGGGAAGGGGCTGAAAAGGACCAATTCTTAGAAGGCCAGTGCCTACCAAATCTAGGAGGCTGACCGTGTAAAAAATCTTTAACAGTTTGCATAGATTTAGCTTTATCTTCCATCTTTTTAAGAACTTCTTCAGCCTTGTTGCCAAACAGGTGGTCCTGATTTAAAGGAGCATCCAACAATTTAGCTTTAACATGATCAGGCAATGATTGCTCCTTAAGCCAAGCATGTCTTCTAAGGACAGACTCAGTAACAGCAGCCCTGCAAGAGGCCTCTAAAGAATCAAAACCACATTGCAAAGTATGCTTTCCAACTTGTTCAGCAGAATGCATTAAATCCTGTAAGTCTTTATTTTCCACACAGTCAGGAATCAACATCATTTTCTATTTAAGCAGTCCAATAAGATGTTGCTGATATTTTAACATATGAAATTGGTAGTTTAAAGCTCTAATTGCCAAGGTTGCTGAACTATAAACCTTTTTACCCCATCTATCCAGCGCCCTGTAGTCTCTATCAGAAGGGGTAGGATTTTTAGCAGTAGAAGCCGTAATGTCCTTGCGCCCCTGTGAAATAGTCTTTGGATCTGCAGTAGGATTTTTGAAAAAGAACTTGTGGGATTCAGGGACCCTGTAGTATCTGTCAGGTTTACTGGGAGCAGGAGGTAGGGAATCAGGGGCCAAACTGGATTCCGAGAAAGCATCATCAACAATGTCTAGTACAGGAGGAATAGCCAAAGGCCTATGCTGAGGTAGGAGAAGGAAATCCCTAAGCCTCTTTTTTGAATTAGAAAATTCCTGGCTTTCCCAGTGAAAATGCTCCCTTAGAGTAGGTAAGGTTTCCCCAAAACAAAAATCCTCAGGAGGGGAAGCAGAGGGAATAGTCCTCTACATCAGAATCCTCATAAGTAGGTAAGGACAAATCCAGGTCATCAGAAGAGTCAGAAAAAACAGAATCCTGATTAGATGATTCATAATCAAGCTCAGCCCTAGGCCTCTTAGAGGGGGGAGGTTGGCTACCCTTGTTTCGAGTTATTAGATCTTCAGCCATTTTTATCATTTGTTTTTTAGGCACAGAGGCCTGAGCATGAGGCCCGGGCTTCGGTTTTTTAGACATTTATCAAGATTTAGGCCTTAGTAATGAAGGAGGCGTCGATTTAATATGCAAGTCCATAGGCCTGAATACACCCTCAGAAGCCAGCGGCTCCGGATCCATCCAAGGTAGAGACATCCACGGGTTCCATAGTTGAAGTATCTCGTGGCATACCGGACTCCGAATGGGTCTCAGTAGAGGCCTGCGAATCAGAAGTAGCAGGTATCAAGGGCTGCGAAAGCGCCTCACTGAGTACCGGCGAACTGTCGACTGGCTTAAGAGAAGTGTCATCGGCAGTTTTGAACCTCGACGGCCTGTCTGTCTTTATCTTTGCGTTTTTTCAGAATCTCCGTAGTTGGATGGCTAACCGATGACATTTCTGGATAACTAAACCGAGAACTGAAATATTTAGAGGCAAAAATATACCGATGACGGATAGGGCACCGATTAAATAAAGCACAAAACCGACAGCAAGGTACGTCGGCAAGGAATGCAGTACGAATGAAAATCTTTATGTGGTATTTGCTTTCCACAAGTAATGCAATTATTAACTTTTACTGACATCAGAAAGGAGCAAGAAAAAGTTTCCCCAACTGGGTACTTAGCTTTTAGTTGAAGACTTCGGTTCTGAAACTCGAAAATGAAAATTTCAGGAGTCAGTCGACAGGCACTTGTGAACTGCTTCTGCTTCGGACACCGCACGGCAAGAAAGACTGATGTAATGGCGTCGGCTGCATGTTTTATACCCCTGACGACCTGACATTATGGAAGAAGGGACAGCAACTGATGCAGGACCCAAGACTTTGTTAATCAGGCTGACTGAGGGCAACCTGCAAGCAGATTACCCAAATGTAATGACTGCAACAGTGAAACAAGAAGAACATAAGATCTTCAGCGAGTGGGGTCAACCTTGCTGCGATCTCTTCGCATCTCCTTCCAATGTGAAGTGCAGCAAGTTTTTCGCTGTGAACCTCCTGCCGGGATGGAGTCCCCCAGAGACGCTTTAGTTCATGCTTGGCCTCCCGGGCTTCTGTATGCTTACCCGCCAGTACCTCTCATTCCAAGGTTTTTGCAGAAAGCTTGTCGACCAGGGAGCAAGGTGATCCTCATTGCCCCATTCTGGCCTCGCCAGGTATGGTTTACCATCCTTTGGTCTCACCTTTTGGCTCCACCTTGGATCCTAGATCTCATTCAGGATTTGATTTCACATCCCTTGGGGGTGCCTCATCCGAGTCTGGACAGCCTGAAGCTCACGGCTTGGCTGTTCCAGTTCCCATAATTGCTAGGACCCCCGGACTATCCTCCTCAGATCTATTTTGGTAGCTGCTCATAGGTCTTCAACCAGAAAGGTTTATTGCAGCAAGTGGAAATGTTTTTCATTCTGGGCCTCTCAGAGGGGTTTAGACCATTTCACAGCTCCTATTTCCCCTATTCTTGATTTTATAGCTGATATTTTCAAGTATGGAGCTAGTTCTTCTACTGTCAAAGTTCAGTTGGCTGCCATTTCCCATTTTCATGTAGGAGAGAATTCTGTATCTTTAGCATCTTCCAGACTGTGTAAAGCTTTTATCAAAGGCACCTTTTTGCTACCCCCCCCCCCCCCCCAGTCAAAGATCCTGTTCCCCTGTGGGACCTTACTATGGTTCTCCAAGCTGTGGTCACTCCGCCTTTCGAACCTGCCACAACTGCAGATCTAAAATTTCTATCATGGAAAACAGCTTTTCTGGTAGCTATTACCTCTGCTAGAAGGGTTTCAGAATTACAGGCCTTGTCCATCAAACGTCCGTACATGATTTTTCATAAAGACAGTTTCCCTTCGAACCAATCCATCTTTTCTTCCTAAGGTGGCATCACCAGTCAATATCAATCAGACTATAAATTTGCCTGTGTTCTTTCCCAGTTTTACAAACAAGATGGAATACAAGCTACACCATGATTTGTTCATAGACAGTTACAATTCTATTTACACAGGACAAAAAAATTTTCATAAATTTGATAAATTGTTTGTTTCCTTCTATAGACCCTTTTTGGGAAAACCTGTTTCCAAGGTCACTATAGCTAGATGGATTTTTTCATGCATCCTGCAGGTCTGTAAAGACAGTGGCATGTCTCCTCCAGGTCTGGTAAAAGCTCATTCCACTAGGTCCATGGCTACATCTGCGGCTTTCTGTTCTAGAGTGTCTTTGGATGACATTTGCTCTGCAGCTACTTGGTTCTCATCTCATACATTTATTTCTCATTACAAATTGGATTTGACTTCCAGAAGGAGAGCATCCTTTGGCTCCATAGTACTTCGGAATATCCTTCCATGAGGGCCTCCCAGGAGTTTAGTAGCTGGGGACTCTGTCCCAAAAGTTCAAGACCAAATGAAGTAAACTACTTCAGATAAAGAAGTTATGTACTCACCATAATGTTCCATCTGAGTACTTGTACTTCATTTGTCTTCAACCGTCCCTTCCTCCTTCCCCCAGACCTTGGCGCATGATTAGCCTACAGGCTACAATATAGGTCACAAGTATATTATCAGGTCGGGTTCTCAGTAGAAGTTCAGCAAACTCGATCTGGGGATGGAAGGCAGTGGAGGTGTATTATGGGTAAGGGGAGGAGTCTGAAGCTCGGAGCTGGTGCTAGTAATATTTGCCGTCTCGGATACGATACGGATCCATATTCCCACAGGTTGAAGACAAATGAAGTACAACTACTCAGATGGAACGTTATGGTGAGTACATAACTTCTTTTTTGTTTTCTAAGCAAGTGGGGAGGTGGTCCACTCTGCTATATTGCTGCTGCCTAATGGTGAGAGAGGCACATTGCATGTTATATGGGCTACGGACATACACTTGCTTGTGTCGAGGTCCATCTTTGCAGCAATATTCACTGGGCATCTGCATGAACATACATGCTCCTAGACAAAGGCATAGCAGATCCTCATGTTTGCAAATGAGTAGCAGATGCTGGGATAGAGTTAAGGGCCTCAAGGAGATAGATTTAAAAAAAAAAAGGTCTGATAGCTGCCTGGATGGTAATTCCCAAAGATCAAGACTGTACCCCATTTGGGAACAGAGAGGCTGACTGCTCGCAGAAACCCTGTTAGTTGGCATGCAGTGAGAATGAAACTTATGTAATTAGATAAAGGGGGTACCTCTGTAGAACTCAGTAACTATCGGCCCGTAGCTGTACTATCCCCCCTAGCAAAACTCCTAGAGAAAGTTGTCTACATGCAACTGATGAAGTACCTCTTAGAAAACAAATTACTATCCACTCAGCACATGGTTCCAGACCCTTCCATAGCACCACCACCGCACTTACATCATTCACTAATACCGTCAATAACCACAGAAACAATGGACTACTAGTATCTGCTACTCTCTTAGACTTATCTAAAGCCTTTGACATGGTCAACCGTGAAAAACTGCTTCATACACTAACCACCCTAAACTTCAGCATCTCTACTATTTCTTGGTTTAAGAGCTATCTAGATGGTAGGCAACAAGCTGTAAAATGGCAAATTCAGCTCTCTCCCTTACTGCCCGTCTCCCTAGGGGTACCACAAGGCTCCATCCTGGGTCCTCTACTCTTCACCCTATTTACTAATCAACTACCATCCACCATACCCAAAGCCTCAATAGTCCATTATGCAGGTGATTCCACCATAATCTGTGCAGCCAACTCCCTTGACCACCTCCTCTCCCTAACACAAGAATGCTTTTCCCTGGCAGAATCATGGATCACCAGCCAAAACCTCATTCTAAACCCAGCCAAAACTAAATTACTCCTCTTCAGCCCTCACAGATCTCCATCCTCCCTCATCTAACTTTACAGTCTCCTCTCACAACAACACTACCATCACACCCAGCAGTCACGCCAAACTGCTAGGCCTCTAAATTGACAATAACCTTAAATTTGACATTCACATCTCCCAGACCATAAAAAGAACCCACAGAAAAATGGGTCTACTCTATCGCAACAAACAGTTTCTCACCAGTCATGCTAAGATTACCACAGCCAGGTCACACCTCCTATCCACCTTACTTTATGCCTCCCCCATCCTTACCAATCTCCGAAAAACTGAGCTCAACAAACTAGATAGCTGTTACAATAAAATAGCCAGATTCGCCACAGGATCACCTTCTAGAACCCACCACTGTGAAAGTCTCAAAAAAATCAACTGGCTAGAACTCCCCCTGACCCTTCAAGTCAACCAATCATCACTCGCTTACAAAGTACTACATCATCCAGGCAACACTCCAGCCCTGCAGCAACTACTTCAACCTTACACCACTACCAGATCCCTGAGATCAAGTACCCAACACCACCTTAAGGTAACAAACTTTAAAAATGACGCAGGTAGATCTGTTTATAGCCACTACATCTCTAAAATCTAGAACTCCCTTCTAGCCCACATAATAAATAACAACTCCACAACCCAATTCAAAAAACTACTCAAAACACACTTCCTGAATCATAGATTATGTACCTGTACCGCCCTTGGATAGTAACTCATATTTCTCTGTTTCCAGCAACTAGAGTAACAGCTTATCTACTGCTTTTTTAATGTCCGCATGGGTTAATAGTAACTCTGAACACTGTAAAGTAAACCAAAAGGACATAGCATGTCTCTCATGTGTAAAAATGAGTTATGTAAGTTATCTATTCTACCTTCCTGATATACTTGCTGTTATACACCTCTATAAGGTGTATAAATAAATGTAGCCTTTGAATGTTGGCAAATACACCTTTTGTTAAACTCACTATCATACATGTACTATACTTCTATAAGACATATAAAGAATGTTTCCTCTGTATATTGTCTAATGTACCTTTTGGTTAACGTGCTTTTTCTTAACGATTTTACTGCTCTGGAGCTTTTCTTCCCGGGCCTCCACTAAAAATGGACATATATCCAGTTGGACTCTCCTGGTTAACATATGTAAAATAAATAAATAAAATAAATTATTTCTACTACTATTATTATTATTATCATTATTACTACTATTGTGCGTGCTCATGTCTGGAACTGAGTACATTGGTAACCAACGTATTTGGGGAAAGTGAAGTTGTGTTAAAAATCTATAATATCAGCTAATTTAGTCACTTTCATTTTTACAGTTGTCAGAGGTGTCTCACTTTTCTTCATAAAGTGACTTAAAATGGTTTAGCTGAAATGCAGTGATTTAGCACTTCCACTGGCTGTGATTTAGTTAATATTAGGAGATGTAAAGTTGATAATTGTGTGTGTGTGTGTGTGTGTGTGTGTGTGTGTGTGTGTGTGTGTGTGTGTGTGTGTGTGTGTATATATCTGAGACTAAGAAAGCACAGTGGCTAATTCTAAGCCCATACTTTAGGCCATGGCCCCTATAGACCTGACCAGGGTGAGAAAGTTGTTAGAATTTAGACACCTGATGCATATAAGCTGAAAGCAACAAAAATTGTAAACTGGTAAGTAGGGTAAGTGGGATGGGGTGACTAAGTTCCTATGGATGGTGCTTATAGGACTAAGAGAGGGAATTTGTTCTAGGTATATTACAAGTTAGCAAACATGTGCCCTTAACTCATTTAGTCCTGAGCAGCAAGAGGCTATTTAAAGGACCATTACAGGAAAAAGCAATTTAAAAAAACACTTGTTTATCTTTTCTTGAATTTCTATCCATTGCTAACCTGTATTCATGAGAAAATAGTAGTCACTACTAATTTTATTGTGTTTGCAACCCTCAGTGTTCTTCTAGGGGCAGATATCCTGATCAGAACTTACTTTCTTCTAAAGCTAAACTTACCTTCCAAGTGCTCCGGATTATGCAGAATGCGCCACATTTAAGGCACAGAGTTCAAAAAATTCCGCATTGAGTGTTGGCTCTGCTTTGCGCATTCTGATTGGCTCATATACCGTAAAGATGGCCAATCGACATACAGGTAATATGAGCCAATCAGAGGTCAACTATGATGCAAAGCAAACCAACCAGGAGAAGGAGGAAATGAACAGCGATCAGTGAGGAACTTCTGTGTGTAGCGAATGTACTAAAGTTCGGTTGTCGCGCCACTTTAATGCTTTTAAAAAAGGACATTGCTGGGAGCACTTTTCTTTGTGGCTTTATAGCAACAGCTTTTTCTTTAGAAGGGCAGCAGTATTAGGATTTAGGAGGTTCTAGGTACAGATGAATTATTTCAGCAGCCAGCAAACGTTTGGGGACTGCAGCAATTTGGCTTCAAGCAAGGATATGAGGATTGTGGAACAGAAGACCGATGGAGATTAGAGACTACAGTAAAGTGTACAAGTCAGTACCTACAAAAAGATCTGCAATATCTTCAGCACATCTTGGCTGCAGGTAAGTGCTTAATTTTTAATCCAAGTTTTCTACTGTAGATTTGCTGTTGGGGGGGGGGGCTAAGCAAAGTCAGGCAGCTCAGTGTTTTTTAAAGGGTTAGGGCCATTCTAGCAAGTTTTTTTTTAATTTTTGCACTGTCTCTTGGAAGACAGTACATTTTACTAATAATTTCAGTTAGGAGCTCACATAATAAAAATGTTAAGTTATTATTTGCCATGAATATCAGTCAAGTCTTTTGTATATTATAGCGTATTAGTGTTGTACGGAATAGGAGAATTCTCTGCTGAAGATTTGGTGGTGGTGGTGGGGATTTTGGCAGCTTAAGTGTTTTATGTTTATAGGGCTACAGCTTGAACTCTCCTTCCCCACTGTCTGTAGGAGGGTAAAACAGCTTGCTAATGACCAACTAGGAGCTCACAGGATGGCAAAAATGAGTTACTTTATACTGACAGTAATTATTTTTATCATTCTGTATTTATTGTGAATATTTGTTAAAATTGTTTTAACACCGACTATGTGACAGACCCTTTCAATACGGAACTTCAAGGAACGTGGACATTTTAAATGAAGTTATTCATTATAATGAAGTACACTTAAGTGGTATTGTTAAATAAATCATGTGAAATATATTTGCTGTTCAGAAAAAAGTGCATAGGTTATGAGTGCTTAGTCTTATGCAGAGTTGCTGCTTCTGATTTCTGACTGTAAGTGGATGATTTGTCATTGATTGCATACTTAGTTATGATGCTGTTTTTCAGATTATACGATAAATTTTTAACTTTAGTAACACTTTTTTTTGTTTTTTTTTTTAATAAAAGAACTTTACTCTGTTAATTCTTGGCTGACATACTTCAACTCACTGAGTGATTTTGCTTAAAAAAACATTTCAGCCTGGCATTGTGAAAATGGTGAGTTTTTGCGCAGTGTGAAATAGGGTGTTCCACATTTTGCTTGTTTGTCACACAATGTCAGGGTCTGTGGTCCACACTGATCTTTTAACAGGTTAAAACCTATGAAGCTAAAACTTCCACACAGTGCAACTGTTGTTGAGATTATAATGCCCATTGCTGGACTGCACATCTCCGTTTCATTCACTTAGAATGGAAGAACAGAGAAGCGGTGCCAATTTTGAGAGGCCTCAGTACTAGTATCATTTACTGTTCTGCAGTGCCTTTTACAAATGTTTTTCCTACTGATGTGTTGCACATTCGATGAAAAAAAAATCATCCAGAAATCTCATCTCATTGCTGAGATAACAGATTTTTTGGGAGATACTGTTTTTTGTGCGCTTCATTTCCTCAAGTTACTTCTCCCATTTTCCCTCCCTGAGTATGCCACAGTATTACATTCCCTGCCTGGCAAGGTTTAGTTAATTAGTCACCTATGCACAACAACAGTCATCAGACAGAACTGTCTGTGTGGTGTGCCAGTAGTCTATTGTTATGCATGGGTAACTAATTAACTAAACCTTGCAGGGCAGGAAATGTAATACTGTGGCTTACTCAGGGAGGGAAAATGGGAGAGGTAACTTGAGAAGGAACTGAAGCACACAAAAGCAGTATCTCCCAAAAAGTATGTTATCTCAGCAATGGGTTGATATTGCTGGATTTTTTTTTTCATAGAATGTGTAACACATCAGTAGGAAAAACATTTGGTATCTGTGTTGCCCATTTTCATTCTTCCTCTCTTATGGGTAAGTGGCCTTGGGTCAACTGGTGCCCTAGGCAAAACAGCGCCCCCCACCACACTACCCGGTGCCCCCATCCTGGTCTACCTACATTTACTGGAAAAGTGTCCCTGCTAGAGCGGCGCCCTAGGTGGCTGCCTAGTTGGCCTATGCCTAAGGCTGGCTATGTGTTACAGATCTGCTTGGATCAGACTCTGCTGCATACTTCAGATTTCTAATCCAGCTCTCGAGCTTCTCACTCTAGCCACAGTGCCCTACTCCATCCCTATTGCCTCAGATCGAGTTTGCTGCTGTATTTCCCAATAATAGAAGGGAAACAAATGTAGCCAGATAGAAAAAGACAGGGCTCAAACCTGGAACTGTAGGTTCCAATTACAGTCCAGTAGGTCCTTCCAGAAGAAAAATGGATGGGAGGGGGGTTGAAGAAAATGGACAAAACAGATACCTAGTTATGTTGAGTACATAACTTATAAATCTGATGTTGTCCTTTTCATTTTTCCTCACTTATGGGGAAGAGTCCCAGCTCCAGCTAAGATGGCCTTGGGTGGCCCTCGGGGAGGGATATTCTGGAGTACTGCCGAACCAACGGAGGCTCTTTTTCTAGATATGATGTCCAATTTGTAATGTGAAATATGGGTATGAGTCTTGGAACATATAGCTGCTGCAAAATGTTATCAGTCGATGTTTTGACCAAAAGGTAGATGACGTACCCATGGATCTAGTTAAATAAGCCTGGAGAGGTTTTGCTAATGTCATACCCCTCTAAGAGTAAATCTTTGAAATACAGTCTGTAATCCATTTAACTAGGATAACTTTAGAAACTGGCTGGCCTAGGCGATTTGGAGAGAAAGATACAAAAAGCTGGTCTGGCTTTCTAAACTATTTTGTCTTGTGAAGGAACAAATATATTTGTTTGTGTATATCAAGGAGGTGTAGCATGTACTTTTCTTTATTGGAAACATTTGGAAAGAAAACCAGCAAGTGAATGGATTGGTTGATGCTATTTTCAGAAGCCACTTTAGGTAAAAAAGAGGGGTTAGTCCGCAGAGAAAACCCTATCTTTCTGAAAAACAATGTAAGTTTTTTTTTTTTTTTGCTGTGAGATGCTGGAATTCAGATATTCTTTTTGCTGAAGTTATATCAACCAGGAAAACAGTCTTCCTTGATAGAAATTTTAGATCAGATTTGTCTGACAGTTCAAAGGAAGGTTTTTGTGTTAAACCTTCAAGTACCACAGTAAGATCCCAAGGCGGTGTGGGATCTTTTATCGGAGGTCTCAGAAGAACAATGCCTTTCATAAAAGCTTTACACAACCTAAGGGAAGCCAATGAAAAATATTTAGTCCCTTTGTTGAAATTTTAAATTGCTGTCAACTGAAGTTTAACATAGAAACTATCCCCATCTTTGAAAAGATTTGGCAAAAAATGAAGAATAGCTGAAACTGGTGCAGAAAAGAGGTCAGTCTCCTTATCTGATGCCCAGATAGAGAACCTTTTCCATTTACTTTTATAAACTTTTTTGGTAGAATCCTTTTGAGAAACCAAAATAATGTCACAAACTGGGTAAGAGAGCCTGGACTGTCTAATTATGACTGAATGTGGAGAATCCATGCTGTCAGCTTGAGGGCCTTAATGCTGGGGTGTTGAATCCCTGATGGGTTAGAGAGAAAATCCTGAGTAGGCTTTGGTATCCACGGAAGAGATCGAAGATGAGACAGTGGAAAGGGGAACCATACTTGCCGAGGCCAGAAGGGGGCAATGAGGATTACTGAGCTCTTCAGCCTGCTTGCTTTCTGCAAAAATCTTGGAATCAGGAAGAGGTGGATAAGCATAAAGGATAACCGAGGGCCAAGCTTGGAGAAGAGTATCTGTCTGTGACTTCCCCTAAGGGGGAATCAGTGCGAAGTACTTCCTGCACTTGTTGTTGAGAGGTGTGGCAAATAGGTTGCAGCAAGGTTGACCGCAATGCCAGAAGATCATATTCACTACCGAATGATTGAGAGACCACTTGTGAGGCATCAGAATGGATCTGTTTAGTTTGTCTGCAAGCACATTGGGTTTTCCCCAGAATGTGCATTGCAGTCAGAAAGTAGTCGGATGAGATTGCCCATTCCCAAAATCTCATGGCCTGTCTGTAAAGGGGAAGAGATCGTGTTCCTCCTTGTTTGTTGATGTACCAAATTACACACATGTTGTTGGTCTGAACTGCAGTAGTCCCCAAGGGAAAAGCATCTTGAAAAGCCTGCAAAGCTAAAAGGATTGCTCTTATCTCTTGGACATTGATATGCAAGTTGATCTCTTGGGGGACCACATGCCTCAGACAATTCTTCTTAAGAAATGCTCCCCCACCCCAGCTGAGAACTGTCCGTGGTCACTGTGGATAATGGATCCGGTAGAACAATGGGTCTGCCCAGAAAAAGATTGTTGGATTTGTATCTACCAGCGAATGTGTTGTCTGCAAATCAGGGTGAGCTTTACTTGAAAGGCCAGGGGTTGATATGGAATGGACCACTGTGTACAGCTAGATTCCATTGGAGGACCCGCATAAAAAATCATGCAAGAGGGAGTAGTACTGTGGCAGCTGACATTGACCCAAGTGCTTGCAGTAGTAACCTTGGTGGAGGAGATGGAAGAGAAAGGATAGCCTGAACCTGGTTTCTGATGTAAGTAACTTGGTGGAGGGGTAAAGATACTGTCTGTGTTGTTGTGTCCAATATTGTCCCAGTGAACTCCAGGCTCTGAACTGGTGCAAGTTTTATTTGGCAAGATTTTTCGTAATGCCCAAAGAATGAAAATATGGAGCAAATAGTCCCTGGCATGTTGTAGTTGACTCTTGGAGGGGGCTGTGAGGAGCCTGTCATCCAGTCTCAAGTGACCTGTGACTACTGCCATGCATTTGGTAAACACCCTGGGGGCTGTGGTGAGTTCAAAGGGCAGAGCTCTGAGTTGGTAATGACTGGCCTCCAGCTGAAAGTGGAGATGTTTTCTGGTTATCTGTCTGTCTATTTTGATATTATAGTACGCATTCTGAAGATCTACAGAACTCATCCAATCATCTTTGTGCAGAAAAGGCAAGATGGACTGAACTGTGACCATTGAGAACTTCATTTTCTTTACATACTGTTTCAATTTGCTTGGGTCCAAAATGTGTCTGAGGTCCCCTGTTTTCTTTGGCACTAAAAAGACTCCTGAATAAGTTCTGAATCCTATCTGGTCGGGTGAGACCTTCTGGATGTCTCTCTTTTTCTAGCAGCTTTTGTATTTCTTGTGCTGCAGCCTTCCTCTGATTGGGTGGAATATCTGGAATTTTCTTCCTTAGACAATGTGGAAGAAGGGAAAATGGTATGTAGTAAGCGCCGGATATTATTCTTAGCACCCATAAATCTTTTGTAATGTTTGCCCAGGTGACTAGATGCAAAGAAAAATTACCTCTAACTGCCTCAGAGTTGGACAGTCAGGCAGCAATTCAGGAGTGCTGATGGGGCCTGTCTAAAAAGGAATCTCTAAAGTCCTGCTTCTGCGGGTGTCCTCTGCCTCTAGGACGATGTTTACCATTAAAATTTCCCCCTCTGCCTCTTGTGGAATTTTCTCCTTCCTAGTCCTGGAAAGGCCCCCTTAATTTACAGTACCACATTTTTTGTCACCTCTCTGGTTCTTAGAGAAGGTCCGTTGAGGCATAGAAAACTTGAACCCCACGGCAGATGGGGTCTTTCCTTCTTGTTTGCTGTGGGTAAGCATTTCTTTCACTGATGGCCAAAACAAGGAAGTGCTGTCAAAATGGGCATTAACAAATGACATCTTAAAAGGCTCGGCAAAGTTGCATAGCTGCATCCAGGCATGTCTCCTTACGGCGATGCCTGAACTGGCTACTCATGAGATACCTTCAGTTATGTGACAGATTAACCTCACTGAAGCATTTGAAATGGATAAAAGAGTGGCCAGTTGAAAGGAAGGCCATGCAAAATCTTCAGCAAACATGGACTCTGAGAGAGTATTTGAAAGTTCTTTAGTCAAATTTCCCTGAAGCATAGTAAAATGTGCCAGATAATTAAGCGACATCAGAGTGAAAGTAGCTGAGGCAAACACTCACTTTCTAAATCTGCCCAACGCTCTGGATCCCCTGTTAGGTGGATGGACAGAAGAGCTCTGTTCTGCTAGCTCTTTCTTGGTGACTGCTGCCACCACCATAACATCAACCCAGGACTCCTTTGCTCCAGTAGGGTCTGATTTCGGGTGGGGCCAAGAACTTGTCAGGGCACTTGGAGCTGGGCTCAACAGTATCGGATTCCTTCCATGCCCGTCAAGAAACCAGATCAATAAGTTCATCTGGCGGGGGGGGGGGGGATTACCCAAGACGTAGACAGGCCAGAACCAAAAGCCTCCAAGAACACAGATTGTTTGGTAGAGTGGGTTTGGGATGACCACCCACCCTTCTGTTCCAAAATCCCTAGAATATCTCCAAAGGATATGTCATCTGGTGGTGATCTTTTGGATCCCTCTCCTTCATCAAAATTGGTATCTTCCATGAGAAACTCCATGAGGGAGTCTATGCGTCTTCTCCTGCATATCCTCTTTCAGGGCACCTCTTCCATGGGATGTTCTGGAGAGGTATCAGAAGAGACCGGAAGTTCCTCTACTGGAACTGGCTGGAGACTCCTTGGAACTGGCTGTCCCTGTGGAATAGGTCTGACTGACTCAGAGCCTGGACCCGATGAGAGTAAGTGTGTTGGATCCGAAAAATGAGAAGACGGTTCTGTTGGAGAGAAAAAGCCCTTTCCACCACCTTGAAGGCCGAGGGCCCTGGAGAGACCTCTACCTGCCCCCTTGGAGCCAAAGCTTCTGAAGAATATAGGTCTGGGCCACCCCTGGATCAGAGCGTTGAGGGGGAAATCGGATCTGTACTGTCCAGGGCCGAAGCTCTGAAGGTAAGGGATGAATTCATCAAAACTGGACCCGAACCTACCCCTTCTAATCCAAAAACAACACTTCTGTTCCAAGACCCCTTCTGATCTGAGGGTACCAGAGCAGAACCACTCAGGGAAACAGTCAGAATACAGAAAGAAACTTTCCTTGGATCCAGTGCTGAGCCTCTTGGGGATCTCGGATTCTTGGGCTCCAAAACTGTTGGCTGGATTGGAGAAAGATAAATAGTAGGCTGAGATGTAACAGGCAAACTCATGAATCCAATAGGGGATGGATGGAGCTTGTAAGACTCCCCATCTGGATCTGAGCCCTGAGGAACTTTCACATAATCCTGTCCACATCTGCTTTCAACAAGCTCCTTTAGGACATAGGGGAAGAAGAGGAAGGAGGCCTGGAGTGCTTCTGTGGTGTCTAGAGAAGGTGAGCAGGCAGGGTAGGTGAAATTAGCTTCATAATATAGTTGGGAGTAGCACTCCGTAAAGAAGTACCCGGCTTCAGATCCCAAGGACTTAGGATCTAAGAGGGAGCTGTTGGACTGATCATGATACCTGTAACAACCGATGCCTTAGAATCTGAAAGCTTTGTGTCCGAAAGTTGAAAAGTCTTCGGCTCCAGAGTGGTCAAATCTGAGATTTTCCTAGACTTTTTTGACGGCTCCGACGAAGACCTAGGGGACTTTGAAGGAAAACGCTTTTAGTAGTGTTGCATTCCAGTTTCATTTTTATTAATATAAATTTGTAAAATTTAATATTTTTCATAACCTGTTCAAATACTGAAGCTCTGTACATCTCACAGTGATGTTTTCATTGAGAGTACTTACGTTACCCTCTGTGAGCAGATGGCACCTTGCATCTTACCACACTAATTTTTGTGAGAAATTGTCGGTATTTGAATAATATTAATACTATCTATTTTAAAAACATTCCTATTTTTGCTGTTTCTCTTATTTGTATGTGTTGTGTCATTTGTTTCCCAGCACCCAAGACTTGCCTTGGATACCTACCATATGCTGTCAACCTGAAAATACCATCCTGCTTTGTAATGTGCAGCATATATTTACTGAGATACCAGTTGCAGAATAATAATACTGAACTTTCAATGTGTTTCTTACTGTTTGTCTTATACATCCAGTAACATAACAATGATACATTTATATTTTTGATTTAGAAATGCAGATACGGACAATATTTCTTATTTTTCTTAACCTTTTGTAAATAGTGTTCGTTAGTTTGAGCTCATATCCCAGATATTTTCAATGTGGAAACCTACCATATCTGCTCATCTGGCAGATGCCCCCCCCCCCCTTTTTTGGGGGGAGTTAAGCACAACCTACTGTTGTAGTCTCAGTGTTAAAATATTGGTGATAGTGATAAAGTGCATCTCAAAAATAGTTATTTATGTTGAGGTGTTTGTCTTAAGCAGGTGTATTTAGTATAAGTTTTTCTTTAACACTCACTGTTCGAATGGAATTGCCTAGCATGAGACTCTGATTCCATTTCTGATTTATTAATGCAGATTGGGAAAATATTTAATATTTGTCTTACCCTTTTGAAAACGCTGTTCAGAAACTTGAGCCCTGTACAAGCCACTGTGATGTTTTCATTGTGAACATTTAACTTATCCTGTCACTTTGTAGATGCCACTTTGATTCCTAATGCAGAGCTTACTGTTATTGAGATATCAGTCTCAATACTAGAATATAGTTAATATGATGTAGTGCAAAGAATGGTTAGTTCTTGCTACGTTTCTCTTACTAACATTATTTAGTAGTCTTTTGCTCAACCCCCAGTACTTGCATAGTTCTTCATGACATGACAGTTTTGCATTTTTTTCTTAAGACAAATTTCTAAGTAGTTTATATTTTTCATAACCTTTCCAAAGACTTCTGTAACCCAAGCCCTGTGCATCCCACTGCTTGTATAGCCCCTCCCAACTTGACAGGATCACCCTTGTTTTCATTAATAATATAAACTTGCAAAATGTGTTATATTTTTCATAACCAACTGCACAACTGCAATTTCATAGAAAAGGCTGCATAAGACTGCATATGGTACTAAACAATAAAGAACCATATCCCTGCAATCGTATAAACTCATCTAGAAGTCTTCCAAACACTGTAGCTTGGGAAATAAACAACAGAACTGCAGTTCATTTTGACCACAACCACTCATTTATTGTATACTCCTCATTACACTAAGAGCCATCTGAGGTCAGTCAGAAATTTTACAAGTCGCGATTTCAGCAAATGTTTTCCCTGCATTCAGTTCAATTCTGAACTCCTTGCTTGTATGGAAGGATGATGGACAGCAGTGCTATCCACATCTGCCATGAGGGATGCATTTGAAACCATTTGTTATCCAGTAAACCTCCTGTCCTTTCCCTAACTTTGTGCTCCTCCATGTCAGTGTTTGCACAGTGTATGTAGCCCTAAATGAAGGATGCCTCCCACAATCTTCATTATTCTGTTTCTGATTTTCTACATGGTGAAGTCACCATATCATTTCTCCATCATGAAGTATGACTGTCTGATGACAGTCCAGATGCAGCCACCATCTGTTAACATTAGAAGTATTCCATCTCACCACATACTTCTGTGTTTAACCCATGTCACCTCTGCCTTCATGTCTAGTAATCCCAGGTTCTTTGTTGGCTGACTGCAAACCATCTCTGTGTCCCAGTAGATGCATTCAACAGAATAACTTTATCATGGCATTTGTATACAAATATGACCGTGCACCTTGTTTCACAGCAGTGTACACCCTGGCCTGCCAACCAACCATCCATATAGTGTCAATCATGTCATGTGTCACATGCTCAGAAAATAATTCAGGTATGATTTAGTACTTTAATCTGGAATCCAGAGATGTCTCCCCAGAAGAAAGAACATGCATGACCAACAACTGCAACACTCCCTCGGCTCCGTTCTCTGAAGTTTTCACCGGAGCCGATGGTGTCTCAGGCACCATGTAGAGTCTCCCCTCACCGGCACTCCCGGCCAGTGTCAGTGGCTTCATCGTGCTGGTCCACCAGCAGCCTTTTGGAGTCAGAGATGGACAAGATAATGCAGAAGTTTATTCGCACCCAGATCCAGATGGAGATCTTGCCAGCCCCCTCTCCCTCCAGAGCGGGGGGGTTCTCAGACCTTCTTTGCCCCCATCGAGCCTTCTCCAATTCAGCCCTTGGTTTTGGAGTCCTTGAATCCGAGAGTCCTCGGAGTCAGATGGCCAGTGCGAATGGTACCTAGTACCTCGACTCCCGCCATGACCTTGAGTGCATTTGATCTGACCGGCTCGGATCCAAGCTCTCGGAGTTGAAGTTTCAGCGTCTGATCTGGGGGGGGGGGTTGCTGTCATTCCAAGTTTGTCAGAGCGCAGCATCTCCCTTGGCTTCTCAGCACGGGTAGGCTTGGCTCCGACTCCCCCGTCAGACCCAAAGAGTGCGACTCCATTGTTACTTTCCAGGGATGTCCACTCTCACTCGACGTGGTGGAGAGGGTCCTCTCGAGTGGATTGAGGCATCTATCTCCTCATCGGAATCCACCCTGATCCCCTCGGTTCTGGGTATGGCGCCGACTCATGTCCTTGCAGGGACAGCATCTGCCTGACGTGCCCCAGGGAATCCCATTGGAGAGCAAACCTCTGTTTGCAAATTTCCCACAGAGAGCCCCACTGAGGAGGTACCTCACAAGCACAAATGCAAAAGGAGGCACCTGTATTCCTCCCCAGAGTCCCTCACCGAAGACACTGACTTGGAGGAAGGGGAAGGCTCCCCCAGATCACCCCCTGATGATGTCTGTTTTGGAGACATAATGGAATTCCTTCGCCGGGGGGGTGGTCCGCCCCAAAGCCAACCTTGGATGAGTCTGTGTTCCTGGAGGCTCTCGGCATGGACCCATCTACCTCCTGGGTGTCTCCTTCCGCGGATCCATTAGTGAACCTCATCACAATGCAAGCATGGAAGGAACCGGACACCGTGGAGCCTATTCCAAAGTGTTGTGATAAAAGTTTGATTCCCCACTCCAATAAGACCAGCTGGAGTAAGGGATCCCCCAGTAGATGCTATGGTGATGGCAACTGCACCAAGAAAGAATTAGCTCAGGAGAGTTCTACAGTTCATCCTCTGGACCGAGAGTCCAGGACAATGGGCCATCTGGGGAAGCAGGTTTACGCTTCAGCTACCTTTTCTATAAGGGTGCTGAATTATTTGGCCCACATTATCCGACTGCAGCATGACCTGGTCAAGGAGGTGGCTGAGTTGCCACGGAGTCCATGTTGCTGGAGGATAAGCAAGCGTTCTCTGCATGGATGGCCACTCTCAAAACGGTTTTGAACACGTCCATGCATCTCCTTTTGCATGCTACCAAAGGAGCTGTAAGGGCTGCTAGTTTCTGCATTGCCATGAGGCATCACGCCTGGCTCCGGCTGTGTCAGTTTGCGGAAACCTTCAAGGCATCATTTGCTAATGTCTCTTTTGATGGTTCTTCTCTATTTGGGAAGACTGTACGTGAGACACTGGTCCAGAGTGAGAAGGACAGGAAGACGTTGTCTGCCATCGGGATCCACTTCTCTACCCCTCAAAGATCCTTCTCAAGGCATCAGCAAGGGCAAAAGAAGATGTGGTTCCGAAAGTCTCAGTACTCCTGAGACACTCAGGACTCATCTTTCCCCCAGAGGCAGAGGGGGTCATGATAGATGTCAGCCCAGAAGCAGAGGTGGTCAGAGGAATTTTGGGTCTTAAGAACCTTTCTCGGACAGGCCCGCACAGCAGCCATAAGTGGTTGCCCAACTGCTCATCTCTGGAGGCAGTCGGGGGTCATCTTTCATTGCACTTAACTGTGTCAACAGACCATTGGGTGCTACAAATCATATCCAGAGGGTATTCCATTCTTTTCATACTACCACCTATTCCCCCAAAACACCTCACAGATGTTCCACCCGCTCAAAGGGGGGTTGCAGCACTCAAAATAGAAAAGTTGCTAAAGAAGCGAGTCATCCAACCCATCCCCCCAGATCAGTCTGGATCATGCATTTAATCCAGGTTCTTTTTAGTGCCAAAAAAGGTGGGGGATCTAAGACCTATCCTGGATCTTTCCTCCTTGAATCTGAATGTTGCCAAAGAAAAGTTTCAGATGGTCACTCTGCAATCCATCCTGCCATATCTGCAGGAGAACGATTGGATGTGCTCGATAGACCTCCAGAACGCATACTATCCTATAAAGATGCACAGACGTTCCAGGAGGTTTCTTCGCTTCTGGCTAGGAGCCAATTATTATCAGTTCTGAGCCCTCCCCTTTGGTCTCACCACAGCCCCCAGGGTGTTCACCAAGGTTATGGCAGTTGTAGGGGCTCACCTGAGACTGCAGAGTATACAGGTCTTCCCATACCTGAACGATTGGCTCCTTGCTGCCCCCACCAAGCAACTACTTTGTCAAGCCAGAGACTATTTCCTGAGGCTAACCAGTCACTTGGGGATCACAGTCAATGCAAACAAATCATCTCTGAACCCAGTTCAAATTTTAGAATTCATTGGAGCAAGATTAGACACCATCCAGGTGAAGGTCTTCTTCACCCTGGAGAGAGTTCGAAGCTTGCGTCTCCACATGTCTCTTATTATTCAGGCTCATCTTCCCTCTGCGGAGGCGGTATTGCGAGCTCTTAGTTCTATGGCAGCCATCATCAAGCTTCCTCCCTGTACCCGTCTTCACATGCAGGTACTTTAGTGGACATTAGCAGTCCAATGGTCCCTCTTAGACCTGCTGTTAACTCATCCGATACATATAAGCAGGGCTTGTAGGAAATCTCTCCTCTGGTGGATGCACTCCGACATGGTCGAGGGACGCCCCTTTATTGCAACCCCTCTCCCCAAGCCACGGTGACCATGGATGCCTCCCAGCTAGGGTGGGGAGGGCATTGCTCGGAAGGACATTCCAAGGCACATGGTCCCCGAACGAGACCAAGTTGCATATCAACGTCCTAGAGATGAGGGCGGTTCTTTTAGCGTTGCAGGCCCTTCATGCCTTTCTCCCTCTGGGAACTATTGCAATACAGTCAGACAACATGTCAGTAGTCTGGTACATCAACAAGCAGGGAGGAACAAGATTTTACCCCCCCCCCCTTGTTGCGAGGCCATGAGAGTGTGTGAATAGGTGATTTCCAACAACCGGTCTCTGGTAGCAATGCACATCCTGGGACAGTCCAACATTCTAGCAGACAAGCTGAGCAGGACTATTTTGATGCCTTACGAGTGGTCTCTGAATCCTTCTGTAGCAGAGCAGATCTTCCTAGAGTGGGGTCAGCCTTGCTGCAATCTCTTCGCATCTCCTTCCAAAGCAAAGTGCAGTGAGTTCTTCGCTCTGATCCCCCTGCAGGGGGAAACCCCCAGGGACGCTCTAGTCCATGTTTGACCTCCCGGTCTTCTCTATGCTTACCCTTCATTACCTCTCATACTGAAACTTCTTCAGAAGGCCTGCAGGTTGGGGAGTACAGTGATCCTCATTGCCCCATTCAGGTCTCGACAAGTCTGGTTTCCCTTCCTTTCGTGTCATTCTAGCTCTGCCATGGATCTTGGATCCAATACCGGATCTTATCTCTCACCCCTCGAAGGTTTCTCATCCAAACTTGGTCAGTCTGAAGCTCATGGCTTGGCTGCTCCAGTTCTGTTGATAGCTAGGACTTCCGGTTTATCCTCACCGGTCAAGACTATTCTGGTGGTGGCTCACAAATCGTCCACCAGGAAACTTTACCATAGCAAATGCAAAATGTTTCTCTGTTTGGGCCTCTCAAAGGGACTTGGATCCTTTCACAGCTCCGGTCCCGGCGGTATTGGAGTTTTTAGCGAGTATATTTCATCAGGGCGCTAGCTCTTCTACTGTAAAAGTTCAACTGGCTGCCATTTCCAACTTTCATTTTGGGGAAAATATGGTTTTGCTAGCCTCTTCTAGACCGTGCAAATCCTTTATTAAGGGTACTTTTCATTTAAGACCCTCAGTGAAGAATCCTACTCCTCCTTGGGAACTAACTTTTGTCTTACAGGCTCTGGTTTCTTCACCTTTTGAGCCTGCAGCATCTGTGGACCTTCAGTTTTTATCATGGAAAACAGCCTTCCTAGTGGCTATCATCTCGGCTAGGCGAATATCAGAACTTCAAGCGTTATCTATCAAAGCTCCATATATGATTTTCCATACGGATAGGGTGTCACTTTGTACCAATCCTTCCTTTCTTCCAAAGGTTGCTTCTGAAAACAATATTAACCAGACGATTAATCTTCCTGTTTTCTTTCCAAATTTTCAGAACAGAGGTGAATATAAGTTACATTTGTTAGATGTACATAGACAATTGAGGTTCTACCTGCACAGAACTAAGGCTTTTCGCAAATCTGATCTGTTATTTGTTTCATATGCTAATCCCTTTCTAGGCAGACCAATCTCCAAAGTGACTATTGCTTCATGAATTTCTCAGTGTATCCTTAAGGTGTACTCATACAAAGGCATTTCTCTTCTGGGTCAAGTGAAAGCACATTCCACCAGGTCCATGGTTACTTCTGCAGCTTTTAGGTCCAGGGTGTCTCTGGATGATATTTGTTCTGTGGCTGCTTGGCCCTCATCTTATACCTTTATTTCACACTACAAACTAGACATGGCATCTAGAGGTAGAGCATCCTTTGGCTCTGCTGTGCTCCGGAATATCCTTCCATGAGGGCCACCCAGGTGTTTGGTAGCTAGGGACTCTGTTCCACAGGCTGATGACCAAATGAAGTCATCTACTTCAGATAAAGAAGTTATGTACTCACTATAATGTTCCATCTGAGTAGCTGTACTTCATTTGTCTTCAACCGTCCCTCCCTCCTTTCCCCTGACCTTATCTGTATTTTTGTTACTCTTGTGTGTAGGAGAAGGCCAGTTGGCAACCCATCTTGTGACATAGGGATTTATACCTAGTTTAGTGAATTTCTGTATAATTCCAGAGTGGGGGATGGTGTCAAAAACCTTGGGGAGATCTAGATGGGCTGTGTGAACCACCTTACCCTTGTCTATGGCTTTGGTGACTGCTTCAAAGAAGTCTGTCAGGTTTAGGAGACATGATCTGCCTTTTACAAACCCGAACTGGGTGGGGTCCAGAGTTTGGAGATTACCAGTGTCTTTGTTTATAAGTTCCATGATGATACGTTCCATGGCCTTGCAGACCAGGCTTGTTAGGGTAATGGGGTGGTAGTTCCCAAGGTCCGAGGTGGCTCCCCCTTTGTGGAGTGGGATACCCATCGCTGTGCGCCATTCAATGGGCACAAAGCCTGAGGTGAGGCTATGATTGAACATGGTGCTTAGGTGGGGTGCCAGTTCATTTTGTAGTTCATGCAGAACACAGCCTGGGATGTTGTCAAGTCCCATGGATGCTGTGTTCTTGGCTTTGGAGAGTTTTTTTTTTTTTTACCTGTGCAGCTGTGATCACAGGAACTTTACATTCCTCCAGTATAGAAATGGGCCATTTAGGGGGTGAAGTTAGCACTGAACCTATCTGCCAGGATGTTGGCAATATCAGTTGGTTCTGAAGATTTAGTGCCATTGTGCTGTAACTCAGAGCAGATCTGAGTGTTGCCATTGAGATTCTTGACATAGCTATAGAATGCTTTGTAGCTGTCTTTAGAATCAGTGGTGATTTTGTTTTCGTAACTAGCTTTGGAGGATTTTATGAGGGATCTCAGCTTTTTAGTGAGGCTGACCAGGGAGTTCCTCCAATCATGGGATTTTACTCTTTTTTGCAACAGTGTCTTTCTTCTATTGTAGAGTTTGTTTATGGCAGGGGACCACCAGATTGGTTTCCTTTTCTTGGAGGATAGCATCTTGGTTCTGTTAGGGATAGCACGATCCATGCACTTGTGTAAGTGCTTATAAAGTGCATTTGTGTAGGATTCAGCAGTCATACCTTTATTGTCCGTCTGCATGGGTGTTGTGAAGTTTGCCACTTCTGTCTTAAGAAGTGTGAAGTTGGCTTTGGAGAAATTTTTCACAGTGTTTTCCCTAATGGGGGTGAGGTGGGGGTGGGATGTGGATGTCTAGGGTGATTAGCTTGTGGTCGGATCTGACCAGCGTTGGAATTTATGAATTCCAGAAAACGTTGAGCAAAAGAGTTGATACATGAGTAGTTTTCCCAGTTAATGGTGGGGTAGTTGAAATCACCCATTATTAGGGTGTTGGATTGTACCCTAATATTTTCCAGTGTATCAATAAATGAGGAGTGGAAATCCTGGGTCATGATGGGGGATCTGTAGCAAGTTACAATTTGGATTGTGGTCTTGCCCAGAGTTAGTTGCACTTGGATAATCTCTGATACATTATGCTGAGCATCTAGCCTGGAGGTGTGGATATCCTTAATGAATATGGACACGCCTCTGCCTTTAGTGTTTCGGTCCAGGGTAGGTGGCCGAAAGGTGTGGTATAAATTATAGCCTGGTACTGCAGGGGTGCTCTCTGGAGCCTTGAAAGTGGTCTCTGTCACTGCACAGATGTCGATGTTCTCCATTTTAAGGAGTGCCTCGAGGTTTAGATGTCTAGCATTGAGTAACATTACCCTCAGATTTTGCTTGCTTGTACCTGTTACTGTGGTGAATTTGTCATTTGAATCTTGCCTGAAAAAGGCACTATAGGGGTGGCAAGAGCCTTAGCCAGTATCCGGAATCCCAAGGGTGACAGGTGCAGGCCATCTCTGGCAAAGCATCATGGTCTGTCGATCATGTCATCCCAGCCAGACAGATACTGGAACCCCTTAGAATGACACCAGAAGCTTAGCCAATTGTTGAAGTCAATAACTTTGTCCTTGTACTGTGGTATCTTTCTGGGTGATGGCAGGATGCTACTCAGGGCTAGGGTCACACCTGCCTGGACTGGTTAATTTGTTTAAATCAGTGTTGTCCATCTAAACACAGCAAACTATCTTTTGTTTGCTGTTGCAGGCTTCACAGACAGCTTAACCGTTTACATAAGGAAAACAGTACATGAAAAAGAACAGAAAGATTTTTGCATGGGTTGTACAACTCCAGTGTAAAACAATCTGTGTACTGGCTGGTGCTGCATGCCTAACTCTACCAACAATATCTGTGGGTATTGTTCATACCACTGGCTGTTGCATGATATGCAGATTAAGGAAATGCATTGAGGGTGTTCAGTACAGAGATGTGCAGTGCAGAAGCAGGACCTTGTGTACGGTGACGAAAGACAAGACACCACTTGGATTTTTGCCACACAGCCTTACACAGGGTGTTTGATAACACCACTTCTTGCTGCCCTCTGTTGACTATGCATTCTGGATGGTATGACCACGATAGGCTGCAACATTTTTCATAGAAAAAATTTCACTTTTTTCTCTGCATTGGTACTGTGGCTGTACTCGTATGTACCATTTGTGGCACATTTCCAGCATCATTCCTTCTTTGCTTAATGGTTGAGTATATCTCAGGACCAAATTTGCTGTTTTTAAATGTGTGCTCTGTCCTTTCACTAGAGCTATTACAAGCACATCTCTGTTGTGACTTTCATCACTGTTGTTAAGCTAACCCCTGTACATTTTCCTGAACATCGGTTGCCTTGCTGGTGTTAGTTGCCAGCTGCAAGACACTACTGCATACTTGTACTGTCATGAAATAAAAGGAATGCATTCACTACTGCCCCA
Organism: Protopterus annectens; assembly: GCF_019279795.1. Classification (NCBI taxonomy): domain Eukaryota; kingdom Metazoa; phylum Chordata; order Ceratodontiformes; family Protopteridae; genus Protopterus; species Protopterus annectens. The sequence goes on along the minus strand of NC_056739.1, from coordinate 708,049,479 downwards.
TTACACAGGAAGTACAACATGCATGCACCCAGTTTTTGGTCTTTTTTGATAGTGTCGTGCCAGCCGCTTAGTCTGCTATGTTCATGCCGTTCATATGCATATTGTGCATTGCCTTTGACATCTTAGACCAGGTTATGATGATAAGTAGTGGAGTGGACTTTAATAGCTT
>NC_056739.1:707709303-707741803 GCF_019279795.1 Protopterus annectens | reverse complement strand
GGAGGCTCTAAATAAAAACCTACAAAAGCATCAGAGACCCCCAAAGCAGACACCCAAACAACCTGCACCTCCCGTCACAAACCAGACAACACATAAAACACAAAATCAGTGTGCCACACAATCACAGCCCTTAAGGCGAAATAACATATCTAACACAGTAGTAATAGGTGACTCTATAGTCAGGCACACTGACGTTCCACTCACTAGGCTGGACAAGCAGAAGGTTACTCTTAGCTGCCTGTCGGGAGCCAGAATTCGCCACATAACACAAGCACTCAGGTCACTCCAGAACAAGTACAAATATGACTCTGTCATTGTTCATGTTGGTGTGAATGATCTGAGACGTACCTCTCTGTACTACATGAAAGGAGGCATGGAAGAGCTCTCTGATCATGCATCTCAGGCTGGTATGACCCTGACCCTTAGTAGCATCTTGCCCTTACCAAGAATGATACCTCAGTATAAAGAAAAATTGATTAATTTCAACAATTGGCTAAACTTCTGGTGTCATTCAAAGGGGTTCCAGTGTCTGTCAGCCTGGGACGACATGCTTGACAAGCTGTATTACTTCGCAAGAGATGGATTGCACCTGTCACCCCTAGGCTTTCGAATACTGGCCAAGGCTCTTGTGCTCCCATAGTGCCTTTTTTAGGCAAGACTCAAAAGTCATCCCACCTCTGTAAACAGCACAATAAACAAAAAACTGAGGGTTATGCTACTCAGTGCCAGGAGTTTAAATCTCAAAATGCACACGCTCAAAGCACTCCTCAGTATGGAAAACGTCAACATCTGTGCAGTAACTGAAACCTGGTTCAAGGCTCCAGAGAGCACCCCAGCACTACTGGGCTACAACTCATACCACACGTTTCGGCCACAGAACACAGACCGAAACACAAAAGGAGGGGTTGTATCCATATTCATCAAGGATACGTACACCTCCAGGTTAATGGCGCAGCATGATACCTCTGAGATCATCCATGTGCAACTAACATTGGGCAAATCTGCAGTGCAAATTGTGGCCTGCTACAGATCACTCTCCATGACCCAGGACCACCAATCCACCTTTCTGGAGACACTGGAAAACATGAAGGTCATACCGAACACCCTGATATTGGGCGATTTCAATTTCCCTACCATTCAATGGAAAAGTACTCGAGTACAAATTCCCAGGCCCATTGCTTCCTGGAATTCATCAACTCAAACGCCCTGGATCAGCTGGTAAACTCTCCTACCAGATGTGAAAACATATTGGTCCTGGTCATCACCAACATGGCGACAGGTGATGTTATGTAGTCTAATCTCGCCTTCATTCTTATCCGTGGTTTCGGAGCTGAACCTCATCTCTGACTCGGCCATACCCTAGCTTGAAGTCTTCAATTGACTCATGGCTAAGAGGTATCCCATCGCGCAACAGGTTTATTCCCCAGATCTTATTTGCCACTCGTTAAGCTCAGAAGTGGTCTCGCTTTTGGCCATGGCTAAGTATATTGTTTATAAAATTTTTATAAACTGTTGACTTGTTGCTCAAAAAAGCTATTTTCATAGCTCTCTGTGTGTGGTAGTGGTATTTTACTGCCTGTATTTGTTTCTGTGGCTGTTTTTTTGTGCCCTTGTCTGGCTGTTTGGGTATTCCGTTCGTTTCCTTTCCCCACGGGCTAGGCTCATTTAAGTTAGAGGACCAAGTCCTCCCCATTATTTCTGTGTGGTCTTTGATTTGGCGCTCCATTCTGTTAGCGTTTAGTGTTGTGTCTGGCTAGTGGTGCTTTCCTGCCTTTGTTTCCCCAGGCTAGGCCCGTTTATGTTAGCGGACCTAGTACTCCCTGTTGTTTTCCCACCAGTTTCTTGCCCGTTTGAGTTAGAGGCTCTGTTTCTTGTTAGTTGGGTCTAGTGTGTGTACGTATTCATTTGTTCCATTCAGCATGTCCAAGGATCCTAAGGAACACAGGCCTTTGGGCTTTAAAAAGTGTGCTGAATGCAGCAATAAAATATCTTTAACTGATGGGCACTCTGTGTGTGCGTGTACTGCTTGGCGGCTATTCACCTCCAAGAGTCCTGCTTGTTTTGTCATTCCTTCAGTCCCCGTGTGCTACAGGAGAGGAAGAACGAGCTAATTTTTAAAGGACTGCTTAAACACTCCTTCGAGGAAGACTTAGCTAAGTCTTCCCGTGTATTATCCTCTCCAGCTAAAAAGGACAAAAAGACTTCCAAGAAGTGCTCTCCAGCTCCGTCTGTTTCTTTGGAGCCACCAGAGAAAGTTGCTAGAACAGCTTCTCCTTCGGTTCCATTACCCTTGGTGCCGAAAGAAGGTAAGTCTCTTGACTAAGTCTGTATTGGCTCCCAGTCTTTCGGAGCAGGTCACGGATATTTTGGTTCGGAGCCGGTCTCCAGTTTTATGACCAGGTTCTCCTTCATGCAAGTCCCCTTCTGTAGGGATATCCAAATCTCCTACTTTATCTTCCAGGTCTTCCAGGACCCTTTCCGATGAGGACGTTGATAGGGTGGTGAAGAAACTGCTTCAGTCATCGGTGTTGGCCAAATTGATTTCGGCTCCGACCCAGTCGGCTCTGGAGCTTATGGCCTCTTCATCCTTTGTTGTTCCTCCTCCAAGCCTTTCTCAGACTTCGAAGCCAGAGTTGTCGGTGCCGTCGGGTGCTGTTAGGTTGGTTCCATTAGCCTTGCCTGGCCTCTCGGTTCTGATTTCCACTCCGACCCTGTCGGCTCCATCCACGGGGTCGAGGGTTCACGGTTCTCTGGTTGGACCCGAGGAGGAGGTCTCGGATCGATCTTCATCGGTTCCGAGCCTTCTTCTCGGTGCATCGGTCTGAGTGAGCTTGGACCCGACATCAGCTTTGGACCTCATCTCCTCGGCACTGAGGGCTACTACTGTTTCATCTTCATTTAGTCGGGCTTCTGAGCTGGGGGGATCAGCCTTCGAGGTTATGAGGAGTGTGCTGGCCAGGTTGTCAGCTGCATCCTACGGCACCGATACTCTGCCCCCTCCAGCACCTGTGTCAGTTCCGGTTCACGCTATATCCATGGGCAACTGAGACCCTAAGCCTCAGGATTCCTCCATGAGTGTTCCCCAACTTTGTGACGTCTTCCCAGAGTGTTTGCCTGAGGAGCCCACCAGAAAGAGATTGTGTAAGAGGAAACACCTTGACTCCCCAGATAAGTCTGTCTAATCAGATACCAACCTCGAGGAGTCAGAGTGGTCCACCAAGTCGTCTTCTGAAGATATCTCTTTTTCAGATATCCTGAAGCAGAGAGGTGGCTGGCCATCCAGATCCTCTTCTGATGAGGAGTTGGTGTTCCTGAAGGCTTTTGGGTCTCAACCGTCCGCCTCTTTGGCTTCTCCCCCTTTGGATGAGTTATTAGATCTTGTCTGTCGAAAGGTGTGGGAAACTCCTAACACTGTGGAACCAGTCCCAAGGAGACCCAATAAGTTTTTTTCCGCCCCCTTTGACATGGAGTATCTATCTAAAGGCGTTCCAGTAGATGCCATGGTGGTGGCAGCGGCCACCAAGAAGGAACTTGCTGAATCTTTGTCTACTGTCCAACCACCTAACAAGGAGTCCCGGGCTATGGACAGGTATGGGAAGCGTGTGTTTACCTCAACTGCCTTTACACTGCTGTCTCTGAACTACTTGACGCATTTTACAAGGCTCCAGAGAGATCTCCTAAAAGTGCTAGGAGATTCTCTACAGGGTAACATTTCTGATGCCGTGGCACAGAACGTCATTGCACAGATGTCTACCCTAAATTCCCTTACCAGCTCTTCTATGAGGCTGATCTCATATTGCAGCCAATGGAGCGAGTAGGGCTGCAGGTTCCGGAATCTCTTAGGAGACACTCCTGGATGCGCCTGTGCAATTTCGCGGAGGCCTTCAAGTCTACGTTCACCAATGCCCCATTTGATGGTTCATCGTTGTTCGGAACCAAGGTGAAGGACACACTCACTAGGTACAAGCAGGAAGGAAAAACCCTGTCTGCCGTGGAAGTCCGTTTTTCCATGCCTTCTAGACCTTACCCCAAGGGCCAGAAGGGTGGGAAAATGTGGTTCAGGAAGTCGCAGAGGTTTTTCAGTGTGCACATTGTGATTCCCCCTCAGAGAGAGGGGAGGGGGTGGAAATTCTGGTAGATGCCACCCTAGAGGCAGAGGAGGCCTGCGTAACCAGGGGACTGTGGTTCCTTTTGTGGTTCTCCCTACCAGTGCTCCTGAAGGGGGGCCCGACTGTGCATCTCTGGAGCCGATCGGGGGTCGCATTTCTTTATACCCAGAAGCATGGCAAGAAGTCACCCAAGACGAGTGGGTATTAAAAATAATTTCCAGAGGTTATCATATCCCCTTCTCTTCCCCTCCCTCGCCATCCAAGAAAATCCCAGACGTTCCACCCAGTCACAGGGATTCCGCAACTTTAGAAATAAAAAAGTTGCTTTCAAAGGGAGCCATCCAGCCTGTCCCTGCAGACCAAGTAGGATTAGGGACTTACTTCAGATTCTTTTTGGTGCCAAAAAGAACAGGGAACCTGAGACCCATCTTGATTGAACCTTCACATACAAAAGTCCAAGTTCCGCATGGTCACCTTACAGTCAATACTCCCTCTGTTAAGGAAAGATGTGTGGATGTGCTCCGTCGACCTCAAAGATGCTTACTACCATATCAAGATGGACAGGGCATTGAGAAGTCATTCACGCTTCTGGCTGGGAGCCAGTCATTTTCAGTTTTGCGCTCTGCACTTTGGTCTCACCACAGCCCCAAGTGTGTTCACCAAATGCATGGCAGTGGTAACAGCTCACTTGAGACATCAGGGATTCCAAGTGTTTCCATACCTGTACGACTGGCTGCTTTCTGCCACCACCAGGCATCTACTGTTACAGACCAGGGATGCCACCATTACACTGTGCCAATGGTTAGGAATTACTCTAAATTGGAAAAAATCTGCCTTGTTGCCCTCGCAGTGTGTCACTTTTTATCGGTGCCGAACTAGATACGGTGCTCATGAGGGCTTTCTTACCAGAAGAGAGAATTCAGGCTCTACAACAGCAGGTCTACGCCTTACTACCATTTAGGAAGGTCAGGTCAAAAGTGGTCCTCAAGTTATTAGGGACCATGACTGCCACGATCATGCTAGTTCCCCTTGCCAGAGTACTCATGAGGGTTCTTCAGTGGCTGCTTTTCGCCCAATGGTCACTGCAGCATCTCCCACTCTCCCATTTTATTCTGATTATGGACATGTGCGAGCAGGATCTATGCTGTTGGCTTCAGGCCAGCAGTCTCAATGTGGGCAAGCCTTTTGTCCCATCTTCTCCAGTTGCCATGATGACCATGGATGCCTCCCAGATTGGGGGGGGGGGCATTATCTTGTGAGGACAGTCCAAGGCACGTGGCAGGATCATGAGACCCTTTTGCATATCAGTGTCTTGGAGATGAAAGCAGTGCTATTAGAGTTGCAAGCACTTCAGAACTTTCTCCCTCTAGGGACAATTGCAATCCACTCAGACAGCATGTCAGTGGTATGGTATCTGAACAAACAGGGAGGAACCAAATCATATCCCCTTTGCAGAGAGGCACTTCGAGTTTGGCAGTGGGCGGTGTATTACCAATGCTTTCTAGTTGCAACGCATATACCGGGGAAGTCCACCGTAATTGCCGACAGGCTGATCAGAGCTATCCTAATGCCTCATGAGTGGCCCCTGAACAATTATGTTGCAGAAGAGATATTCCACAGATGGGGTCAGCCTTGCTGTGATCTATTTGCCAGCCCCCTTAATGCCAAATGCAGCAGCTACTTCACCCTTATCCCCCCGGAGTGGGAGACACCCAGGGATGCTCTGGCTCACGATTGGCCCTCCGGTCTTCTCTATGCCTTTCCACCGTTATCTCTGATGTCGAAGGTCATTCAGAAAGCGCAGTCTGTGGGGAGCAAAATGATCCTCATTGCCCCACACTGGCCCCGTCAGATTTGGTTTCCCTTCCTTTAACCCTATCTAATGGACAAGCCCTGGATTCTGGACCCAGTTCCAGATCTGCTGACTCTTATGTCAGGACTATTCCATCCCTCCATCCAGACCCTCAGGTTGACAGCTTGGCTGCTCCAGTTCCATCTGTAGTCAGGCTTCCTGACTCCCCCGGAAGTGGTCCATATTCTATCATCTTCCCACAAGCCTTCTACCAGGAAGATTTATTCCAGTAAGTGGAAGAGATTTTCTGTTTGGGGCCCATGAGAGACATATTGATCCTTATACAGTGCCTATTTCGGCAATATTGGAATTTCTTTCTCAACTGTTTAGTCAGGGTTCAGCTGCGGCAACCATTAAAGTGCAATTGGCAGCAATTACTACCTTTCACGTTGCTAATGAGCCCAACCTTATGGCTCATAGGCTTTGTAGGGCTTTTATGAGAGGGACATTGTTACTCTGACCTCCAGTCTTTGATCCAGTGATGCCATGGAACCTCAATTTAGTACTACAGAAGCTCAGCTCATCTCCCTTTGAGCCCGCAGCTACGTGTGACATTAAATTGTCATCATGGAAGACATTATTTTTGGTAGCCATAACTTCAGCTAGGCGGGTCTCAGAACTCCCAAGAATTATCAATTAGGCCACCTTATTTGGTGTTTTACAAAGATAGGGTCTCCTTAAGAACCAACCCTTCTTTTGTTCCAAAGTTTGCCTCTGTTGTCAATATCAGCCAATCCATTGAGTTGCCTGTGTTTTTTCCTGAATTCTCCAACAAGGCAGAATTTAAGTTTCAACAGCTGGATGTTCACAGACAATTGCATTTCTATTTACATAGGACGAAAGATTTCAGGAAATCAGATCAAATGTTTGTCTCGTTTTCAGACACTAGACTTGGGGTTCCAGTTTCTAAGGTAACCTTGTCTCGCTGGATCTCCGATTGCATCTCATTTATTTATGCTTCCAATGGCAAAGAATTACCCTTTAAAGTGAAGGCTCATAATGCACGATCTGTGGCTACCTCAACTGCGTTTCAGACTAGGATGTCTATGGATGATATTTGTGCTGCAGCAACATGGGCTGCGCCTCATACCTTTATTAGTTACTACAACTTAAGTCTGGTCTCTAGAAGCAGATCTTCCTTTGGTTCCACTGTGCTCAAGAGTATTTTTCACTGAGCCACCCAAGATCAAGGTGCTAGGGACACTGTCCCACGGGTAAGAATGAAGGCGAGATTGGACTACATACCATCAAGAAGTTATGTACTCACCATAACGTTCGATTGTATGTAGTCCATCTCGCCTTACATTCTTACTAACCCTCCCTCCTTCCCCCTCCTGGAGGACCTGGAGGTATTGTCTCTAGGTGTCAGTAGTCCTTTCTGTTGGGGTTGTTCTTCTTCTCAGTGTGTATGTGTGTGAGCTTGCAGCAAACAAGATCTGGGGAATAGACCTGTTGCACGATGGGATACCTCTTAGCCACGAGCCATTTGAAGATTTTGAGCTAGAGTATGGCCGAGTCGGAGCCGAGGTTTGTCTCCGAACCCACGGGTAAGAATGTAAGGTGAGATGGACTACATACATCGAACGTTATGGTGAGTACATAACTTCTTGTTCCACACTGGAGGTCAACCCGTCACTGGTTAGATCAGACCATAAACTAATCACTCTGGATGTCCACACCCCACCACCACCCCCAACTAAGGAAACCACAATAAAAAACTTTTCTAAAGCAAATTTCACCTTACTTAAGACAGAGGTGGTAAGTTTCACAGCCCCCATGCTAAAGGATAACACTGTCCAAGATGCGGAAACCTTTACAAATGCACTTTATGAGCACCTACAAGGATGCATGGATTGTACCATCTCTAGCAAAACCAAGACTCACTCATCTAAGAGAAGGAAACCAGTTTGGTGGACCCCTGCAATAAACAGGCTGTACAATAGAAGGAGGAAGCTAGTTCAGAAAAAAAGCAAATCCCAAGAAGGAAAGACATCCCTGATCAGTATCAGTAAGATACTAAGGTCCCTCATGAAATCATCCAAGGCTAACTGAAAGAAAAATAGCCAAGGGTTCAAAAGATAACCACAAAGCCTTCTTTAGCTATGTTAAGAATCTAAGTGGCAACTCGCAGATGTGCACTGAACTAGTGCAAAATAGCACAAAAAATACTAAACCTACTGATATTACCAACATCCTGGCAGATAGATTCAGTGCAAACTTCACCCCCTCTCGCCTCCAAAAGGGCCCACAACAATACCGGAAAAGTGTAGTGTCCCAAAAATCACAGATGCACAGGTGAAAACAGCCCTTTCAAAAGCCAGAAACACAGAGTCAGTGGGACCAGATGGTGTCCCAGGCTGCGTCTTGCACAAATTACAGAACGAACTAACCCCTCACCTAAACACGCTGTTCACCCTCAGCCTCTCCACAGGCTACGTGCCCATAGAATGGTGCACAGCAGTGATTATTGCTCTCCACAAAGGAGGGGCCACAAATGACCCTGGTAACTATTGCCCCATAAGCCTGACTAGCGTGGTCTGCAAGGCTATGGAGTGCATCATCATGGAACTCATTAACAAAGACATTGGGAACCTCTAAACACTTGACCCGACCCAGTTCGGGTTTGTTAAGGGCAGATGTTCATCGTGTTTCACTGTTGCAGTCATTACAATTGGGTTATCCTGCTGGCAGGCTACCCGCAGTCGGCCCGAGTTCCAAAGTCTAGGTTTGGTGTCGGTTGCTGTCACCTCCTCCCTGACGTCAGTGCGCCAGGGGTATAAAAGATGCAGATGACGCCATCTTCTTCAGTCTTTCTTGCCGGGCGGTGCCCAACGCAAAAGCAGTTCATAAGTGCCTGTCGGCCGACTCCTGAAATTTTCAAAATCGAATTTCAGATCTGAAGTCTTCATTAAAGTTAAGTACCCCATTGGGGAAACTTTTTTCTTGCTCCAGACCGATGTCAGAAAAAGTTAACAATTGTATTTCTTGTGGGAAGCAAATACCTCATAAGAATTTTCATTCTTCCTGTATTCCTTGCCTAGGCCCTGATCACAATGTTTCTGGTTGTCTGTTTTGTGCTAGATTTAACCAACGCACTATTAAGCTTCAGTATGATTTTGCTTTAAACTTTTTTGGACGCCGATTTAATTACCCTAAAATGTCATCGGATAGCCATCCGACTACCGGAGTTTACAAAAAACACAAAGAAAAGGATAGAGAAAAACAACCGAGGCCCAAAACCGACGACGAAGCTTCTCCTAAGCCAGTCGCCGGTTCTCAGTGAGGCGCTTTCGCAGTCCCTGATGCCCGCTACTTTAGAGTCGCAGGCTGCTACCGACTCCCATGTGGAGTCTGCCATGCCGCTGGATACTCAAGGTATTGGAGCCTCGGACGCTAATCTCTCAGGTGGGTCCGGAGCTGCTGAGCAGGTACTGGCTTCTGAGGATGTATTCAGACCTAAACATCTTTACATTAAAATGACTTCAGCTTCAAAGGCAAAGACTAAAGCACCTTCTAAAGCAAGGAAACACACTCAAGAGCCAAGTGGACAGTCCTCTATGCCCCAAAAAACAGATGCTCAAAATGGCCGAAGACTTGATTACCTTGATCAGGGGTTCCCATCCCTCTCCTGAAAGAGGCCTAGGCAAGACACTGACTATGATTCTTCAGATCAGGTTTCTTTTACTTCTGATTCCTCTTCTGAACATGAATATTCTCTTCCCCCCTATGAGGATTCTGATGCTGAAGAATCTATACCTTCAGCATCTCCTCCTGAGGACTATTCCTTTGGGGAAACCTTGCACACCATGAGGGAGCATTTCCACTGGGAGAGCCAAGATTTTTCAGAATCTAAAAAGAGGCTCAGGGATTTTCTATTAGTACCTCAGCACAGGCCTCTAGCCATTCCACCTGTGTTAGACATTGTAGATGTGTTTTCGCAGTCTACTCTGATTCCTGACTCCTTACCCCCAGCTCCTGTTAAGCCTGACAGATATTATAGGGTTCCTGACTCACCCAAATTTATTTTTAAAAACCCTGCTGCTGACCAAGAAACTATATCACAGGGTCCAAAGGGGGTTAAGGCTTCCACTGCAAAAAACCCAACCCCCTCTGACAGAGATTCAAGGGCACTGGATAGATGGGGAAAAAGGTTTACACCTCTGCAACTTTGGCAATAAGGGCCTTAAACTGTCAATTTCATATGCTTAAGTATCAGCAACATGTCATGGGATTGCTTAAACAGAAAATGTTAAATTCTGAATGTGCAGAAAACAAGGAAATGCAGGATTTATTGTATGCAGCAGAACAAGTTGGAGAACATACTTTGCAATATGGTTTTGATTCTTTGGAGGCCTCCTGCAGTGCTGCAGTTACGGGTTCTGTAATTAGGAGGCATGTTTGGTTAAAAGAACAAAATCTGCCTGATCATGTTAAAGTTAAATTACTAGATGCACCTTTACAGCATGATACTTTGTTTGGTGTTAAGGAAGAAGAGGTGTTAAAGAAAATGGAGGACAAAGCTAAATCTATGCAAATTGTCAATGATTTTTTACAGGTACAGCCACCCAGGTTTAGTAGACACTGGCCTACAAAATTGGTCCTTTCCTGTGTCAGACAGACCGCAAAGGGACAGACCCAGGTGCAAGGTCCTTATAGGCCCAAGCAATGGGGTGCTTCTTCCTCCAAAGCTGGAGAAGATAGATCACAAACATACAGAAAACAGTCCCAATGACTTCCCCCTGCTGGCACCAAGCACTTATCTTCTGGCAGCACCCTTAGGGGAAAAATTAGCACTTTTTGCTCAAAATTGGCACATCATAACCCAGGACAAGTGGGTTCTAAACATAGTGTCACAAGGCTACAAGTTCCACTTCCATACTCTACCAAAGGCAAATGGCTGGCCAGATCTGCCAAAAAATCAATGGGCAGAGACACAAAAACAAGTCTCATCCCTCATGGACATGGGGGGCCATTCAACAAGTACCAGAGCAAGAGCAGGGACAAGGATTTTACTAAAGACTGTTCTTGGTACCCAGAAAGGACAAGGCCTGGAGGCCGATACTGGACCTATCTATTTTGAACACTTTCCTGGATATTCCAAAATTCAAAATGTTGACTTTGCAGCAGCTTCTGCCCATGCTGGGCAAGAATGCATGGATTGTGACTTTAGACCTAAAAGAGGCATAGCTGCATGTTCCAGTCAGACAATCATGCAGAAGATACCTAAGATTCAAGGCTGGTTCAATGCATTACCAATTCTCTGCACTGCCCTTTGGCTTATCTACTGCACCCAGGGTCTTTACAAAGTGCCTGGCACCAGTAATTGCATTCTGCAGACAAAGAGGAATACAAATATATCCTTACTTGGATGATTGTCTCATTCAAGCAGAGAACAAGGACATTCTTCTTCAACATCTGGCGTTTGTGAAAAGACTTCTAACATGCCTAGGGAATACAGTCAGCAAAAATAAATCAAAACTATTACCCTCACAAGAGAGAATATTCCTGGGTGCAAGCTTGAATACAACTGCCCAGATGGTTTATCTCATGCCAGACAAACAAAGGCAACTGACTACCTATTTCAAAATGTTGGCAACAAAGGCCCAATTATCTGCAAGAAAAATTCTGCAGGCTTTGGGCTTCATGGCATCCCGCATCATACTAATTCCATATGCAAGACTGCATATCAGGAAACTTCAGTGGTACCTAAAAAGTGTTTGGACTCAACATTGCCACAGCCTGGAAACAGTCATTACTCTATTCCCTGCCTGCAGCAGGAGTTTCGATGGTGGGCAAAGTCTTGTCACGAGAACAAGGGACAGCCCTTCACAGTACCTTCAGCCAGGCAGACACTAACAACGCATGCATCAGACTATGCCTGGGGAGCCCACATGGCAGGAAGATGCATTCAGGGCACATGGTCCTCAAACCAAATGCATCTACATATCAATCAAAAAGAGATGTTAGCTGTTCAAAATGCCCTGACAGCCTTCAAGGACCTACTGCATCCGGGACAACTACTGATAATGACAGACAACACCACGGTCATGTGGTATGTAAACAAGCAAGGGGGCACACATTCTTAACCCCTTTGCAGACTAGCCATGACCTTGTGGGACACAGCTTTGACTTGCCAAGTACATCTGCAGGTACAATTCCTGCCAGGAAAGGAAAATACTCTGGCAGATGAACTAAGCAGAAACCTCATGGATCCTCATGAGTGAAAGCTGGATCCACAAGTCTTCAGCATGATAACAAGGAAATGGGGATGCCCGGACATAGATCTGTTTGCCTCCCCTCTCAATTACCAACTAAAAAGATTCTGCACAAGGGCTTATCACAGACAAGCATGGAAAGTGGACGCCCTATCTTTCAGCTGGAAAAACCTATCAGTATATGCCTTTCCTCTACTGCCTCTCCTCCCCAAGGTGCTCCTAAAGGTCAGACAGGAGAAGCCAAAGATGATACTGATTATCCCAGGCTGACCACGCCAGTACTGGTATTCAATACTAAGAAACTTATCTCTATACCCAACTTGGACCTTACCTCAGATACCTCGACTACTGTCCCAGCAAGACAATCGGATCATGCACAGCCAACTCAGGACATTAAACTTGGCAGCATGGTGAATAATGTAGTCACACAAAAAACACCTCTCAGTAAAGCTGTGATGGATGTCATTCTGGAAGCCAGAAAGCCTAGTACTACAAAGTCTTATGCTGGAAAATGGAAGAGATTCTGTGTCTGGAACCAAGCACAAGGAACTTATACAGCGGTACCAAATATTCCTCAGATTTTGCAATACTTAACTGAGATGCTGGACAAAGGCCTATCTTTTTCATCAATAAAAATGCATGCCTCTGCCATTTCGGCTCATTACAATACAGAGCCACCACTTTTTGCTCACCGTTTATTAAGGCAGTACCTCAGAGGATCCAAAATTTTGAGGCCCCCAAGGAGACTACCAATACTTGCATGGGACCTCAACTATGCATTGGAAAAGCTCACCCTGCCTCCTTTTGAGACAGCTGCTACTGCTGATATGAAGTTTTTATCTTGGAAAACAGCTCTGCTCTTAGCAATTACTTCGGCAAGACGAGTTTCAGAGCTACAGGCACTCATGGCTGTGGAACCTTTCGTAATTTTTCATCCAGACAGGGTCTCCCTGAGGACAAACCCAACATTTATGCCTAAAGTAGTGTCCAATGTGGCTCTTAACCAAGCCATCCATCTGCCAACCTTTTACCCAAATCCACAGAACAAGGGGAAGAGAATTCTGCATTCTTTGGATGTTCACAGACAGCTTAGATTCTACTTGGACAGAACCAAAGCTTTCAGGAAGACAGACCAATTACTAGTGGTATATGCTGAAGGATCAGTGGCATATGCTGCAGGATCACAAGGAAAGCCTATCTCAAAGCAGACTATATATTTAAGTGGTTAGGCCACTGCATTAATTTCTCCTACTTACACCATTGCAAGTCAGTGCCTAAGGGCATTAAGCCTCATTCCACCAGAGCTGCAGCCACCTCAGCAGCGTTTCTCAGGGGAGTTCCAACCACAGACATTTTAGAGGCGGTTTCTTGGAGTTCAGTGCACACCTTTACAAAGCATTGTCATCTGCCACTCTGCTCTAAATCCAGGGCAGGCTTTGCCACTGCAGTCCTGCAGGGCCTCATAGCCACTCCTACTGCTGTCTAGTTCCAGCCTCCCAACAATAACTTTGGGACTCTACCCAAATGTAATGACTGCAACAGTGAAACACGAAGAACATAGTGCAGTTGTGTACACTTACCATAAATGTAGATGTTCGAGTGTATTCACTGTTGCAGTCCAGGTTACCCACACGCCTTCCCCCTTTTTTCTTTTGGATCTTATCTTTCCTTCTCTGATTTGTACTACCTATGTGGTGTATTTGCTTATAGATGAAGGTAAAATTTATATTGGTGTATTTCTGAATATATATATAAAATTTGGCATCTGGGGCAAGAAAAACTGAAGAAAATGGCGTCAGCTGCTTCTTTTATACCCCTGATGACCTGACGTCAGGGAAGGGGCGACAGCAGCCGACACAGGACCCTGAGTACTTATCACTTAAATTTTGCAGTCCCTAGTATTTCTCATGGTCGAATAGAATATAGCACTCTTGTTGGTTTGTCACAGTAAATGTTTTGTTTCAGCTGACATTTTTGATAGCCTTCTTTCTGATTTTTTAGTTTGTGTGAAGCAATTGTAAATGCAAAGGTCGCAGCCCAGTGGGTGGTTGCAGGCCAAGGCTGTTACTCACATACTAAACTGGCCAACAGGGAACATCACAGAAGCTGTAACAACAAGCCAGGTCTAAAAATACAAGAGCTGTTTATAGTGTCCCTAGATGGAGTGTGGCTATGACTTGTGGTCTAAAAATACAAGAGCTGTTTATAGTGTCCCTAGATGGAGTGTGGCTATGACTTGTGACTACAGCATTGTCACTGTAGAGATGGCAAGCAACTGTAATGGGAGTGTGATGCCCATGCCCTGGCCCAGCAATCAAGGAGCCTCAATCCTCACCACTAACACCAGTGAGGGGCGTCCATATAGGGAAAGGATAATAAATACACACACAGTAAAGTACAATTTCCCTTAAGAGCACACATAGATCACAGTCAGTCTGGGGCTGGTTTCTCCATTTCTCTCCTGGTCCTCAGTAAGACTCCCCACTGGCACAGCTATATTGTCCAGATCTCAGCCTAGTGGGCAAGCTAAAACGTCCAGCACCCTCTCTGTCCAACCAGTGCTTTATGTCCCTGCCCAAGTAGCTGACACACACACACACACACACTTTGAGATAAGAGTTTATACAACCACACAGACACTCCTGGGGAAGGCTGGCACGTTCTCCAGCTCTGCCCCTTTTACCCAGAGTACACGGCAGAAATCACTGCCACCACCCACTAATATGTATCAGCTACTCAAGGGCCCTTAAGAGGTTGTCCAATTGTTACTGTGCAATATTATTATCCAAATGGTAAGTGCAACCTAACAGTCAAGACTTAATTGGAGTGACTTGGTACAGTATCATTGTATACATGCAATGTACTGTAGAGCTTAAATTAACTCTATATAAAACTGCCACAGTTGAAAGGTTTAGAAATATTTAATAATAATAAATAAAAACACAAGACAATACTTCTTACTACACAGTACTAGTCAAGAGTTCAGACATCACAGAGAAATACTTAAAATAATACCATAGAAAAGTTCTGACATCACATAAAAGCACTTGGTATAATCTTCCTATTTCCTAGCTATATCTAAGAGAAAACACAGTTCTAAATAACTTACATATAGAAACAGTCAGAGTTGTGAGTTGAATGTTCTCAAGACAAATGCCCTAAGCTCTCCGATTCTCTCTCTTAAAATTGATAATACAGACCTTCTTCACATGACACCATTCTTCACACTTCTCTGGTG
This sequence comes from Protopterus annectens, assembly GCF_019279795.1. Taxonomy (NCBI): domain Eukaryota; kingdom Metazoa; phylum Chordata; order Ceratodontiformes; family Protopteridae; genus Protopterus; species Protopterus annectens. Next base: position 707,726,389 of record NC_056739.1, on the reverse strand, counting down.
TTTACAGGCTAACAGAAACTACATTTACATTCTTTATACCTGGTCAGAAACCAGAGCAAGAAAGGACATTTTTACATGCAAATTCTAGCCATTAACTCTGGTCTTAAAACAATAGGCAGGATGCCTCCTTCTAGACATATCACCTCCGAATTGTAACATCAAAAACAGTCGTGAAATGCTTGACTTAGCTTTCTTACTGCAGAGTGTACTGTTGTTACATTTTTGCAATTCAATATTCAATGCAGTCTTTTCACATTTGAGAACAAGCCTGTGGCTTGCATTAATATTTACAAATGATAGAATTAGCTACAAAATTCTATCTGGCTAGGCTGGCAGCCTTCACCTATCTTCACAGGGAGAATTGCCTATGTGCCATCCTTTAGTCAGAAACTACATGTCTGAAGACAATGGACTTCTATGTGAAGTCGCTAATCAGTACCACGTACAATCAGCATGCTATCCCACTTCCTTCCATTGATTATCATAAAAGTGGTTCATCTTTCCATGCCCATGCCCTGCACAACCCCCCATGTTTGCAAAATACAGACAGTTGACCTGTATTAAACAGTGGACTTGGTTAGCTGTCATGGTGATATATTCATTGAGACATTTCATGCAAGTCAGTGAATTATGTGCTATGTATAATATGTGCATATTCATAATATGGTGATTGTGCTGTGTCCCATGCTGCCTGTTGTGGTTTTCAGTGAGTAGCACATCTGTCCTGTGTAATTCAGAAGCTTTGCAGCCAGTAAACTGGCAGTTAACTGCCTTCCTGTATTTCTAGCTCAATAGATTGCCTGAGTACAAAAACACGCGACTATAAAGTTACATAAAAATCTTGCAATAACATCACATTTTTTCACAATTCTTTTAAAGTGTTTGCATAGTATTCACCACATGACCTTTTGGACTGCAGATTATAATGTGTCCAAAGTCCCAATCTTGTATAAGTTTTTGAAAATCTTGACTGACTGTTTATTTATGGGTCATTATGTAGACCAGATGGCTTAATGGATAAGGTCTTTGCCTCCCATGCCCAAGGTTTGATCCTGACATCCGACCAAAGCCTGTTTGAGTTTGCATGCTCTTTCTGTGTTTTAGTGGGGTTTCTCTCATGTCCGAAAAACATGCTGAGTGTTTCCATCTCAAACTCATCGATAAATGGAGCTGTGGGCAGCAGCACAGCCTCTACATGGTGCCCTGTAGGGGAAGAGTTGTACAGACCAATCGCTTTGGGCATCCACTGTGGTGTGAGTATCCTCAAGATAGATAATATGGATCACAGATTGCGAGCCATGGCAGGGTAGCCACTCAATGGTGTAAAATATGGCTCTAGGTGATTCGGTCATGTTGACTAATGTCGCCAAAAATGAGCATTTGTAGTTACCAGTGATAAGTGGGTTGAGGACCCGGCCTACTCTGACCCATGCCAGGGACCCTTGTTAATGGTAGGAGGGGTATATGTGCCCCTATTGGCCAGTGTGTGCCTGCCATAAAGCTCAGCAGCCCTGGGTCAATAAGCTGCTGCTTGGTTGGTATCTAGTTGCCCAGCCTGGGTTACCTGGGATAGCTCTGTTGAGTGAAAGCTGGACGTAAAACCGACCAACCTGCCAAACATGAACTGAGAACTGCTACGCTTAATGTAGGTTCGGGTTCACTGACGGGACACAGCTTGGAAGTGGATGATAGGATGATACGGAGGAGGCTGGACATTCTATGTATCCAAGAGACGAGATGGAAGGGCAGTGCAGCAAAACCACTTGGCTTGGGATCCAGACTCTACTACTCAGGTGGGGGGCAGGCTAGAAATGGTTTAGGAATTGTGGTGAGAGACAGGCTTCAGAAGGCAGTAAGGGATATCATCAGAATTAATGACAGACTCATGGCAGTCAAACTCCATCGTAATGATAGGGCAGTATTCATAATCTCAGCCTATGCCCCACAGCAGGGTTGTGATAGAGAGGAAAAGAGTGCATTCAGACAGCAGTTGCAGGACCTACTAGATAAACAAGGATAACATGAATTGGTGTTGATAATGAGTGACTTGAATGCACATAGCGGGACAGACAGAACAGGATATGAGGACTGCCTGGGTCCACATCAGTGGGGCAACAGGAATAAAGAAGGAGAAGCCATTCTAGACTTCTGTCTAGCAAATGGATTGATAGTAGCCAACACATGGTTCAGAAAGAGAGACAGTCACAAGATCACTTACAAGAGTAGCCAACATGCAACTCGGGTAGACTTTCTCCTAGTCAGGAAAAGGCACTGGGGTAGAATCCATGATTCAAAGTCATCCCCAGTGAAACAGTCAGTCCACAGCATAAACCACTAGTTGCCACAATCAGCTGCAAGCAGTGGTCAGAGAAGGCTCTAAGGTCAACAGAGACCAGGCTGAAGATCTGGAAGTTGACTAGAGAGAAGGTACAGCAGCTCAAGGAATTACTCGGGGCTCTAGCACCCCAAGAAGAGGAGGAAATAGGTGGAGTTGAAGAAGAATCGCAGCTCCTAAAAGTAACATGTGTTAAGACTACAGAAAAGATAAGTGGCTGAGGCAGGTATGGAAATAAGGTGCATAAGGAAAGCTGGTGGTGGAATGCAGAAGTCCAGGAAGTCTTCAAAAGAAAAAAGGAGTGCAGGACGAAGTGGGAGACAGAAAAGACTGACCAGGCTAGGAAGAACTACTGGTTGGCTAACAAAGAAGCTAATAAACAAGTAGCAATAGTGAAGAATAGTGTATCGGAGGCACTCTACCAATTTCTGAAAAGTAACTCAGTAAGTGGCATAAAGAAACTAAATCAGGTTGCAAGGCATAGTCCGAAAGATAAAGAAGATAGTCAGACACCCTTCGTGAGGGATGCAAGCAACAACCTGCTCACCAGTCCACAGGACATCAAAGGCAGATGGAAGGAGTATTTCCAGCAGCATCTGAATGAAGAAAACCCCACAGAAGTTGTACTGCCCCAGAAACAGCCTACAATGAGAGAAGAAGGGGGATCCCACCCTAGAAGAAGTAAGAACAGCATTAAGGAAGATGAAGTCAGATGAAGTCAGGGAAAGCAGCAGGCTCAGGTGAGGTCACAGCAGATATGATAAACATGATGAGTAAGATAGGGGCAAAATGGCTCCTGAGGGTACTAATAGCAGTGTGGAGAGAAAGGCGTATCCCAGATGACTGGAGAATAAGCATACTCATGCCCGTGTACAAGAACAATGGGGACATCCACAGCTGTGGGCAGTACAGAGGCATCAGACTCTTATCACATTGCATAAAAGTTGTGGAGAGAGGGTGATTGATAAATGCATACGTAGAGTAGTAGAATGTAAGTTGGGAAATAGCAGTTTGGATTCAGATCAGGATGCAGCACAACTGACCCAATGTTTGCATTGAGACAGATACTTGTGAAGAAGCTAGAAATTAGGAGAGAGTCCAATTGGGCATTCCTAGACTTGGGGAAAGCGTATGACAAGATCCCAAGAAATCTGATCTGGGCAGTACTGTGGTGGTTTGAAGTCCCAGAAACACTGGTAGAATTAGTGCAGGCTATGTACAAGGACCCAATGACTCAAGTATGAACAGTGTCCGGCCTCACAGAGGGGTTCCCAGTGGGAGTGGGTGTACACCAGGGTTCAGCTCTGAGCCCACTGCTGTTCATACTGGTGATGGACTCAATTGGCAAACATGTCTGAGGAGGCAGATCAACTAAGCTGCTGTATGCAGACGATATGGCAGTACAGGCAGACTCTGAGTTAGAACTTCAGCAAAGGATAGGTGAATGGAATGCAAATCAGAAGGCACATGGGATGAAACTAAGCACAGAGACGATGGTAATGGCAGCAAACGGGGGAAATCAGAAGAAGCTGAGAATAGAGATAGAAGGGAAGATAGTGGAACAGGTAAACAATTTCAAGTATCTAGGAGGGGTGGTCGAGGAGAAGGGTAGTCTGAATGAAGAGGTCAAAGCTAGATTCAGAGGGGCTGCAGTCAACTGGCATAGAGTGTCAGGTGTAGTCTATGACAGAAGAATGCCAAAGAAGCTGAAAAGTAAGACATACAAGACAGTGCTGCGCCAGTACTACTGTATAGTACAGAAACTTGGGCAGTAAAGGCAGAACAGTTGAAGAAGCTAGAGGTGATGGAAATGAAGTGCCTGAGAAAGGTGGTAGGATGCACACTGTGGGACAGGCGAAGAAATGAGGACATAAGAACAGAAGCCATAGTAGCTCCAATTGCAGAAAAGATCAAAGAGAACAGATTACGATGGTTTGGGCACGTGTAGAAAAGTAGAAGACAATCTGGAGAGGAAAATTTGGGACAGACAGGAAGAAGGTAAGAGGAAGCGAGGATGTCCAGCAAAGAGGTGGATGGATTGTGTGAAACAAGATCTGCAACAGTCGGACATGATTGTTGAAGAAGGCAGAAGTGTGGCACTGAATCGAGAGAGGTGGCGAGTGTTAACACGATACCCCGACCCCATGTAGAAAAATGGGAAAAAGGGGGATGATGATGATGTGTGCAATTATATGTGGAATCCCATGTCTAGAGAATATCGTTTTAAGTAGTACAATGTCTTGTGTTAGCTAGTGAAGTGTTTCTCTTTTGACTAAGTTCTGGATACTTTCAATAGTAATTCTACAAATCGGGTATTGATAGTATTTAAAATGAAATGAGACTGACGTATTACTTTTCTGGAATATCATGCATCTCTTCTTTCAGATTACTTTTGTAAAGCATATTGCATACTAATTTGACATTCCCTTACCATCATTTCTATCTGATGAGATGTACCTGACTATAACATATCTCTTACCCTTACTGCATCTTCTTGTCATTTACAGCTGACTCTGTATACTTCACATATTCTTGTAATCTTTCTCCACATACTGGTAGGAAGGAAATGTGACAGTTTAGAAGCTCCTCCTTGCTTTCTGTCAGGCTGCTCACAGTGAGTCTGTAATCTGCATCTCTCTTCTTGCTCTTCATGTTGTTCATAGGTAAGTACTAAGCTAGTTGATCTTTTGGGCCATCTTAAGCCTAGCCAGCTTCATTCAAAGGTGAGAATCAAACTCTGTACCTTGTGTATGTGAGGTAAACGCCTTTGCTATTATGGCAATGCCAAGCCATATTTCTGCAAAGGCAGCAGCATTCTTTTTTAGATTTAACAGTGTGTTGTGTAGAGGCTTTGTAAAAATACTTTGTTGTGACTTATGATAGTTCTTAATATAGACTTTTCTACCATATACATATGCATACTGATAGAACTTCTCACATCAGTACAGTATAGCTAAAAGCTACTTTTCCGAATATATTTTTTTGTGATCCAGTTAGTGCGCTGGTACCATAGACAGGTGGCTGACCTTATTGCCATAACAACGTAGCAGTAACAGATCGGCTATCATCCAGTTTTAATAACAGCTTGCTTTGCCATATCATAATAGTGAACAATAGGATACTTTCACTGGTTTCCTTGGCATTGTGAAACTTTTGGCTTGTTCCTGATGTTCATCGTGTTACCCTGCTGCAGTCATCACACTTCGGTTATCCTGTCGTCAGGCGGTCCCGCAGTCGGCCTGAGTTCCAAAGTCTTGGTCCGGCGTCGGTTGCTGTCGCTTCTTCCCTGACGTCAGTGCGCCACGGGTATATAAGAGGCAGCCGACGCCATTTTCTTCAGTCTTTCTTGCCGCGCGGTGCCCAAAGCAGAAGCAGTTCGCAAGTGCCGGTCGGCCGACACCTGAGATTTTCAAATCGAGTTTCAGTCCGAAGTCTTCAAAGCTAAGTACCCCGTTGGGGAACCTTTTCTTGCCTCAGTCCGATGTCAGAAAAAGTTAACAATTGTATTTCTTGTGGGAAGCAAATACCTCATAATGACTTTCATTCTTATTGTATACCTTGCCTAGGCTCAGACCACGACGTCACTGCTTGTCTGTTTTGTGCTAGGTTCAATAAGCGAACCATAAAGCGACGCTTTGATTTCGCTCGACACTACTTCGGTAGGAAATTTAATTATAGTATGCCGTCGGAGCAACTGACTACCGGCGTGCATAAAAAATGCAAAGATAAAGACAGGCAGTCTAGATCCAAGCCAGACTCCGAGGCCTCTGCTGGGCCGGTTGCCGGTTCACCGGTTTTCAGTGAGGTGCCTACACAGCCCCTGACGACCGCAGAATTGGAACCACAGACCGCATTGGATTCTCAAGCAGAGAGTACTAGGCCGGCGCAGCCATTTTCTTTAGCCCCTACTGACACCATTGCAGAAGGAGAAGCCGGTGCTGTGGAAACACCTTCGGTTACAGAAGGTGTCTTTAGACCGACTACTCTCGCCATAAAATCTTATGCTAAGCTTAAGACTCCTTTAAAACCTAAAAAGACTGTACGTCCATCTCCAGTTCAAGGCCCCATGCCTAAGAAACAGATGCTTAAGATGGCTGAAGATTTGATTACTCTGATCAGGGGTTCCCAACCCCCCCAGACAAAAGGCCAAGACAAGAGGAGGATTATGCCTCCTCTGATCAAGTTTCTATTTCCTCAGACTCTTCTGAGGAACAGGATTACACCTTTCCCCCTTATGAAGATTCTGATGCTGAAGATTCCATTCCCTCAGCATCTCCCCCTGAGGACTATTCTTTTGGGGAAACCTTGCATACCATGAGGGAACATTTCCACTGGGAAGGTCAGGACTACTCCGACTCAAAGAAAAGGCTCCGAGAGTTTCTTTTACTTCCCCAGCACAGACCACTTGCTATCTCTCCAGTTTTAGACATTGTAGATGATGTTTACTTAGAATCTAGTCTAAATCCAGATTCTCTGCCTCCTGCTCCAGCCAAACCAGATAGATATTATAGAGTGCCTGACTCACACAAATTCCTTTACAAAAGCCCTGTTGCTCTCCCAGAAACAATCTCCCAGGGTCCCAAAGGGGCTAAGGCTTCTATGGCAAAAAACCCTGTGCCCTCTGAAAGGGACTCCAGAGCACTAGATAGGTGGGGGAAGAAAATTTACACCTCATCTACTCTAGCTATGAGAGCATTAAGTTGTCAATTTCACATGCTGAAATATCAGCAATTCCTAATGTCTCAATTAAAACAAAAGAGCACACACTCTCAGCAGTCTGAATTGAAGGAAATGCAGGATCTGTTGAATGCAGCTGAACAGGTGGACAAACATACTTTACAATGTGGATTTGATTCCTTGGAAGCGTCCTGTAGAGCAGCTGTTACTGGGTCTGTCATACGTAGGCATGCTTGGTTAAAGGAACAGACTCTGCCGGATCATGTTAAAGCAAAATTACTAGATGCACCTTTACAGCAGGATGTCTTATTTGGTGTTAAAGCAGAAGAGGTTTTAAAGAAAATGGAGGATAAGGCAAAGTCTATGCAGACAGTCAAAGATTTCTTACAGGTGCAACCCCCTCGCTCCTCGCTTCAGCAGAAATTGGCCAACAAAAACTTGGTCCTTTCCAGTTTCTGACAGACCACAGAGGGGTAAATACAGACGCCCAAGGGGCAGAGGTCAAGCACAAATCCCTTACAAACCTCGCCAATGGGGCGCTGCAACACAGAAGGGAGGAGAAGACAGGCCTCAAATTACTAGAAGACAAACACAATGACTTAACCCTCAAACTGCCAAGCAAAACTCTCTTGGCAGCTCCCTTGGGAGGAAAATTAGCACTTTTTGCAGACAACTGGTGCATCATCACAAAGGACAAATGGGTCCTAGACATTATCTCACAAGGATACAGATTCCATTCCCACACCTTGCCAAGGATAAAAGGAATGCCAAACCTGCCACAAAATCAATGGGCAGAAGCACAAAAACAAATTGCAGCTCTCATGGACATGAGAGCCATTCAACTGGTACCTACAAAGGAGCAAGGCCAAGGATTTTACTCAAGGCTGTTTCTAGTCCCCAGAAAGGACAATGCATGGAGACCCATTCTGGACCTTTCAATTCTAAACACCTACTTGCAAGTACCCAAATTCAAGATGCTAACACTACAGCAGCTTCTTCCCATGTTGGGCAAGAAGGCTTGTCTAGTAACATTGGACCTCAAGGAGGCATACCTGCATGTCCCTATCAGACACAATTGCAGAAGATACCTCCGTTTTATTGCAGGTTCAACCCATTACCAATTCTCTGCACTGCCCTTTGGCTTATCTACTGCACCCAGGGTCTTCACAAAATACCTGGCACCAGTAATCGCATACTGCAGACAAAGAGGAATTCAAATATACCCATACCTGGACGACTGCCTCATCCAAGCAGAAAACAAGGACATTCTCTCACAACATCTGGCGTTTGTCAAACGCCTTCTAAGTTGCCTAGGGTACACAGTAAACAAAAAGAAATCAAAACTAGTGCCCTCACAGAACATGACATTCCTGGGTGCCAGCTTGAATACAGCGGCCCAGATGGCTTATCTCACGCCAGACAAGCAACTACAGCTAACTCAATACTTCAAAATAATGGCAACAAAAACCCAACTCCCTGCAAGAAAAATTCTGCAGGCCTTGGGATTCATGGCATCTTGCATACTACTAATACCATTTGCAAAACTGCATATGAGGAAATTACAATGGTACCTGAAAAGCGTATGGACTCAACACAGCCACAGCTTGGAAACAATGATACCTCTCATTCCCTGCCTTCAACAGGAGTTTCTATGGTGGTCACAGGCATGTCACCTCAACAAGGGTCAGCCTTTCACCTTACCCCTAGCCAGGCAAACTATGACAACAGATGCATCAGACTATGCCTGGGGGGCACACATGGCAGGACAGTGCGTTCAAGGCAGATGGACTGCAGATCAAAGATATCTGCCCATCAATCAAAAAGAAATGCTAGCTGTACAGAATGCTCTGACAGCCTTCAAGGACCTCTTACATCCAGGACAACTTATTATAAGGACAGACAATACCACAGTAATGTGGTACATAAACAAGCAAGGGGGGTACACACTCCTACCCTCTAGGGGGGTACACACTCCTACCCTCTATGCAGGCAAGCAATGACCTTGTGGAACACAGCACTGACTTACCAAGTTCAATTACAAGCACAATTCCTGCCAGGAAGAAAGAACACTTTGGCAGACGACCTAAGCAGGAACATCATGGATCCCCACGAGTGGAAACTGGATCCACAAGTATTTGCAATGATAACTCAAAAATGGGGGTGCCCAGACATAGACCTGTTTGCCAACCCCCAAAACTTTTAGCTACCAAAATTTTGCACAAGGACATTCCACCATCAAGCTTGGAAAGTGGACGCACTCCCACTCAGTTGGAAAATGTTGACAGTATATGCCTTCCCTCCACTGCCCCTTCTAACAAAGGTGCTGCTGAAAGTCAGAATGGAGAGACCACAAATGATACTCATTGCCCCAGACTGGCCACGCCAGCACTGGTACCCACTACTAAGGAACATGGCCCACGGCCCACCATGGATTTTACCACAAATTCCTCATCTGCTCACACAGCAAGACAGTCAGATTCTACACAGCCAGTTCAAGACCTTAAATCTGGCTGCATGGCAAATCACCTAAACAACCAGCCAGCTCCTCTTTCACAAGCTGTTATGGATGTCATTCTGGAGACCAGGAGGCCCAGCACCAGGAAAGCCTACTCAGACAAATGGAAAAGATTTTGCGCCTAGAACCAAGCTAAAGGTCAAAATCCCCTTGAGCCGGACATACCTCAGATTCTACAATATTTAACTGAGATGTTACACAAAGGACTTTTCTTTTCATCTGTTAAAATCCACGCCTCAGCTATTTCAGCTCACTACAACACGGATCCTCCCTTATTTTCACATCCACTCCTAAGGCAGTACCTCAGAGGGGCCAAAAACATAAGGCCTCCCAGGAGAGCACCAACGCCAACTTGGGACCTCAGTTTTGTTCTGGAATTTTGAGACCGCTTTCTCAGCTGATTTAAAGTTTATATCATGGAAAACTGCCCTGCTGCTAGCAATTAATTCAGCCAGAAGAGTCTCAGAGCTACAGGCACTAATGGCAGTGGAGCCTCTCCTCATTTTTCATCAAGACAGAGTCTCTCTACGAACTAACCCCTCCTTTATGCCAAAGGTGGTTACCACTGTGGCTCTAAATCAAACCATCCATTTACCCACTTTTTTCCCAAATCCACAGAACAAAGGTGAAAGACTCCTGCACTCCTTGGACATTCACAGAAAACTACGTTACTACTTGGATAAAACTAAGGCTTTCAGAAAATCTGACCAGCTCTTTGTATCCTGTGCTACAGCATCACAAGGAAAGGCTATCTCAAAACAGACCATTTCAAAATGGATAGGACATTGTATACGTTTTTGCTACACCCATCATGGAAAACCAGTTCCTGCTAGCATAAGGCCCCACTCCACCAGGGTAGCAGCTACATCTACAGCCTTCCTCATGGGGGTGCCAACCAAGGATATTCTGGAAGCTGCAACTTGGAGTTCAGTACACACCTTCACCAAACACTATCACTTACCACTATACTCTAAGACTACAGCTGGCTTCACCACTGCAGTTTTGCAGGGCCTACTAGCCTCTTCTAACCCTGTTTGATTCCACCTCCCATCCTTAGTTTTGGGATTCTTCCCAAGTGTGATGACTACAGCAGGGTAACACGATGAACATAGTACAGTTTTGTACCTGCCATAAATGTAGATGTTTGAGTGTTCACCCTGCTGCCGTCCAGGTTACCCTCCCTCCACCCCCTCTAATCTAGCTGAAACCTTTCTATGCCTTTAAATCTGATACAACCTTTGTGGTGTATTTGCTTATAGCTGGAAGTATGCTTTGTTTGTGCTTCACTTTTATTTTTTGATACTATGTAGTGACCTCCTATTGGGGGGCACCTGACATCTGGGGCAAGAAAAACTGAAGAAAATGGCGTCGGCTGCCTCTTATATACCCCTGGCGCACTGACATCAGGGAAGAAGCGACAGCAACTGATGCCAGACCAAGACTTTGGAACTCAGGCCGACTGCTGGACCGCCTGACGACAGGATAACCCAAGTGTGATGACTGCAGCAGGGTGAACACTCGAACATCTAGATTTATGGTAGGTACAAAACTGTACTTTCCTGATGCTACTGTTCATGTTTCTTGTGCAGTTTTCATAAAGGCATGGGCACATCTGATAGGTTAGGATGAACTTGTCTAAGTAGTGAACCATATCTAGGAATCACAGTACAGGTTGTAATTTCATACATTATAACAAATCTAAAGTTAGTGCAAGACTATAGATTGAATTCAGAGCTTTTTACAAGCTTGATGATTTTCCAGAAGAGAATACCTGCTGGGGATACCAGGCAGTGGTTGGACTAGTTGATGAAGGGGAGCACAGTTATATGGTAAGAAGAAAGTGAAGTAAGCAGGATTGGTTGTGGTGTGGGAATGTTGGGGTTGTATTTTCTTATTTTAAGAGTTGTTAGGTTATGTAGTATGTGTGACTCATCTGGGAAGGCGGTGGAGGAAAAATGAGGGAGGAAAAAGTGTTAAAGAAAGTGGTTAAGCAAAGCACAGACTTGCTGGAGGGCCCAAAACGGTCTGGTAGACAGACGGAAGATAGAGAAAACCAGGAGAGGTAAATGGCGAAACAACAAAGAGGTATGTGAAAAGTAAGAAGAAAAAAAAAAGTGTGCAAGTATTAGGATGTGGTGCATTTAATGTCTGCTTGGATGTGTGTGTGTGTGTGTGTGTATATACATGTAAGCAAGCATGAATATAGTTATAAGAAAAACTCCAAACTAGTAACAAACCAGATCCGTATGCAGGAAAGAACATCAGCTTTAATAAAACAACCAAACTGACTAAGCGTTTTCACCCACAATTGGGCTTCATCAGAGTCAGTGTAAAACAACAGACTTAACATTTATATACCAATTAGTACTAATTACTTGGACAAATTACACTCTAATTGTTACATACATTTAACCCCCAAGCATCCAGTTCCCATCACATAAAAAGTAACCCCCTAGTATGCAAAAACTTGTTGTCTACACTAAAGCTACAGCAAAAATTTAAAAATAATTAAACTCGCTCATTCTGTTAAAATACAAAGATAACACTAGACATGATTTTAATGTTATATAAACATCTAAACTATGCATACATTATAAAAACTGTGATTTATATTTTAATACACATGCTGTTGAAATATTGCCATGTGCAGGTTGTGCAGACAGATACCTGTGAAAATTCAGACAATTTTTTAGACAATCAACCACCATTAAGGCGCTCGGACCGGTTAAGGAACCGAGCGCAGTATCAGAATTTTGCAGACATGAGACCCCTGAGAGGACAACATTTCCAGTAAATGGGGAGATGGGGGGTGAGTCCACATTGACAGAGTTACAACAACTGGCACAACCGGCAGGAGAATTGCAACAACTAGACTTGAGTTTTAGATTTTTTTATGATTTGTCTATTGATGAGTTTACATATGACACGATGACACTGACAACATGGGTATTCCTAATAATTTTCAACAACATGGTGACAGTGATTTCAGGATTTATAATGATTCTGATTTCGGGATTTCTGAACATCGTGTTAGTCTTTTTAAAATAGGGTTTTCCTTTATTCCTAATTTCAGGTATGAGATTGGGAGATTGTTTATTAATCTGAGACTATACACTAGACATTTGAATTTATGGTTATTTTTTGGGAACAATTCTACTGTGGATGTTGACAGAGGGCAATTGAGCTTCAAAAGAAGTAGTGTGTTTATACCACCATACAATCCTTCTGTTATGGTGTTTGAGCGTCTTTGTACAACTCAGATACGTAGGTGTTTAGAACATGGAACACCACCCAATAATAATTTATCTACATCTGAGCAGTTCTGTTTGAAAGAACTAACACAAAGTAACCAATACAGGGTGATGAAACCCGATGAAGGTGGGGGTGGTGGTTATTATGTCAAACACTGAATTACACATACAAAATGCAACTATTATTACGTGACCCAGAAACCTATGACTTGGTATCTAAATTTGAGGTATAGAGGGCCTACACTAAAATTGATTGGCAGCTTTATGAATTTATGGGTCAGGGGATTATTACTCATGATGAGTTTAAGTATCTCTCAGTGGAACATCCTATTATCCCCTCCATTTTTGGAATTCCCAAAATTCATAAGAACATCAACTGTCCTCCCTTTAGGACTATTGTGGCAGCTACAGGCTCAAAAACTGAGCCCCTTGCGTCATATATAGATATTACAAGTAAAAATATATTGGATAATTTACCATACATTCTAAAAGATTCTTGGCATTGCTTAGACTGCATTAGGAAGATCCAGATGGAAAATACTGAAGAATATTGGTTTGTAACAGTGGATGTCATTAATTTGATTTCTGTGATCCCCCACCAAATTGGGTTAGATTGGTTTAGTAATAGTTTGGCAAAACACAGTGAATTGCATCAAGTAAAGAGAAGCTTTTTAGTGGAATTAATGGAGATTGTACTACTCAATAATTACATACTGTTTGATGGTGAATATTATAAACAGATGACCGGGATTGTGATGGGAGCTAGATGTGCACCCATTTTATGCCAACCTTGTGTTGGCTGAATGGGAGGAACAATTTGTATTTAATTCTGAACACATGTCCAATAATTTGACGTACTTAAGGTATTTGGATGATATACTTATTTTATGGAAGGGCTCCAGGCATGACCTTGATGAATTTATTGGTTATCTGAATGAAACAACAGCATTTTTAAAATTTACAAGTAATTCTGACAAGGTTAAAATTGATTTTTTGGACATACAAAAGAAATGATCAAATACATTCCAGTATTTTTCATAAGAAAACATGCAGTAATTCATTCTTACATTATGACAGCTGTCATCCTATCAAAAGACAAATGTGGTCAAGGGGCAGATGATATGTATGTCCATAATAGTAAGTCAAGACATTTGTTTTAGGGTAGAACTTGACATATTGATAGATATGTTCAAAAAGAGAGGGTATCCCTCTGATTTACTAACGTTGGTAAAGAAATTGAAAAAAGGAGAATTGATGACTTTAGGCCTATTTTGCTGGATAACAATAGAAATCTTGGTACAATACATGACAATAATAACCCCGGTCAGAACTACCATTCTGGTATGGTTATTGAGTACAATCCAATGGGAACAAAGGTTAAGAATATTATAGACTCTGTATGGGACAGTGTGTTTACTCAGGAATTAAAAGATGCAGTTGGATATGTTCCAAGGTTTATCAATAGTAGAGGTCAGAACTTGAAAGATCTTTTTGAAAAAGTCTTCTTGGACAACTAGTCGGAGACCTGCTAGGATGGGTAAATGCGGTACATGTAGCACTTGTAAATTTATTAATGATGGACCCTACGTACAAATATGCAGTTACGAGAAGACATTAAAATGTCCTGGGTATTGTAACTGTAACACAAGTATGGTGGTGTATGTGGCTACATGTCTATCCTGTACTGCATTTTATGTGGGTATGACCACAAGAAAACTGAGAGTACGAATACTTGAGCATAATAGAGACATTAAAAATAAAAAATCTACTAATGCTCTATTTAATCATAGTAAGAATTGCAGTAATTTTAAAAGGTTTTTATTTTTTGTCATTGATAGACTGCCAAAACGCGATTTTGGAGGAGATCTTAAAACTTTACTGGAAGTGAGGGAATGTTTATGGCAGTTACGCCTAGATGCATCTAATGCACCAGGCATCAATGACGATATGTCAACAGCGTGTGTATTAAAATATAAATCACAGTTTTTATAATGTATGCATATTTTAGATATTTATATAACATTAAAATCATGTCTAGTGTTATGTTTGTATTTTAACAGAATGAGTAAGTTTAATTATTTTTAAATTTTTGCTGTAGCTTTAGTATAGGCAAGTTTTTGCATACTAGGTGGTTACTTTTTATGTGATGGGAACTGGATGCTTGGGGGTTAAATGTATGTAACAATTAGAGTGTAATTTGTCCAATTAATTAGTGCTAATTGGTATATAAATGTTAATTCTGTTGTTTTACACTGACTCTGCTGAAACCCAATTGTGGGTGAAAGCACTTAGTCAGTTTAGTTGTTTTATTAAAGCTGATGTTCTTTCCTGCATATGAATATAGTTATGTTTGTGTGCATGTGTGTATTTGTATATTTGCATAAATGAATATGTATGATTTTTTTTTGAAAAATCTAAATGGAAATATGGATATATAGATTGATTAGATGTAGATCAAATGTCACTTACCCATATAATACATTTCATTAAAAAATAAAACAAACAAAAAAATGACTGAATTACATTTGATACAAAAATGTGTAATGAAATAGAAAGTGACTGCTGGTGTGGTTTTGGATCATAGGAATTACAATGCAAATTAGTGTTAATTGGTAGTATGTTAATGCCCACTGTTATGTTGTATATATCTTTCTCTCTAGAAGTTTGTGTTTGTGTGCCAGCGCTGATTCACTGTGTGAGTAGTTTTCTCTTTTCCCTAAGTGACTGCAGAGTTAGTATATTTAAGTAGGGGGTGGCTTGCAAGTTTTGGAGGAGTATTTGCAGTATACAAAGTTCTACATATAATGTGATTTGACTAAAAGTATTTTAGATTGTGTATATTACATAATATTTCTAGATACGTTAAGTGAAAATTTTCCAAGATAAAAAGTAATTGGTTTTCATATATATATATATATATATATATATATATATATATATATATATATATATATATATACACACACACACACACACATATATGGTTCTATGTCAGAAGCTCGAGTTTTCAGAAACTCAAAATTCATATTGGTGAGACAATATGATTGAGTTTCTGAAAACTCAAACATCACCCCTCCCCCCAAATCTACCTTTTTCTACATTTTTGCATGAGGATCAAGCTCCCCTGTACCCCCCACACCCCCTCCATATTATATATACTAAATCTGAGATTGCACTACAGTGGGAAAAGGGTAAATTCCCTGATCCTCACTGTACTGGGGTATCCATTCAAACGTTTCAATTTTTTAGAAACCCTAATCAATGCAAAAGCATAATAATCCCACTGACCTCTTACAGTTCAGACAGCTCCAAATCCAAGTAAAATGCCTAATCATTAATGATAGAAAACAATACTACCTAAACCTTCAAAACAATTACAAACAAAACCCTAAGAAATTTTGGAACTCCGTTTCATCTCTCATTAACCCGGGTACAAAAGAACAACCCATGCCCTTTCCCTGAAAAAAATTGCAAGTGAAATAGACACCCTGTTCAAGTCTCACTTCATCAACAACCCAGCCAAGCTCACCACCACTTCCCCTCACACTAAGACTACTACCAACCATCATTTTCCATCTCCTTCCCTCCAGGAAGCACCCCCAACTCCTCTGCCTTTTTTCTCTATCCCATCCCCATCACCACTATAAAAAAACTTCTTAAACTGAAGCCTGGCTCTTGTGCCCCCGACAATTTACCTCCAGAATATCTCCAAATGTCAGCAAGATCCATTGCCTATCCTGTCATTATACTTCTCAATAGATCTCTCCAAGAGTCTTACTTTCCAACTGTATGGAAAAAAGCATACATTCTTCTACTCCATAAAGGAAGTAACAGTATAGATATCTCTAATTTAAGGCCCATTGCAATTCTATCCCCTGTCTCCAAAATCCTTGAGAAATGTATTCATTATCAACTTCTGAACTATCTACAGCTAAACAATCTCCTCTCTCCAACACAGCATCACTACTGCCCTTATTTCCTTTATGGACACAGTCAATCAAGCCAGAAACAATGGTAAGTTTGTATCCTCCCTCTTTCTCGACCTATCAAAAGCCTTTGATATGGTCTGTCACCCCCTACTTCTCAATAAACTCTCCACCTTAGGTATCTCCCCAAAAATTCTAAACTGGTTCACAAGCTATCTGAGAGGTGGACAGCAATCCACTAGATGGCACAACCCCTTCTCCCCTTTCCTTAACTCTACTACAGGAGTCCCCCCAAGGTTCCATATTAGGTCCCCTTTTATTCAGTATTTTTATAAATGACTTCCATACCAACCTCAAACATGCATCTCTTGTACAATATGCA